>NW_005187438.1:480549-521200 GCF_000239375.1 Pundamilia nyererei | reverse complement strand
ATTTAGTATTTACTGTCATATTCCCATATATCATTGTGATGTTGTTTATTCTATTACTCTTGTTCTCTTCTGCTTGTTTTCTTTTTTCTTTCTCAACAGGTGATCCAGGTGATTGATATATGCATTTTTTTTTCTTATTTTTTTTTCTGCCCATTCTGTTGGTTTTTGTTTTTTGCCCTTCTCCCCAGCTGTTTCTCTTTCCCTCTTTCCCCCAGTCAAGTCTGTCCCGTATTCAGCAAGTGAAAAAAATAAAAAAATAAAAGGTGAATCAAATAGACCATTACGGCAAGGCTGGGATGGTCAATTTGGTAAAGTAAATCCGTTGGGCATCTTTCTTTGCCTTTAGACAACAATTCTGATGGCAAAAGAGCCAAACGGGACAGGCAAAAAAAAAAACAAAAGAAAAAAGAAGAATAAAAGTGGTTCATATCAAATATTGACTATCTTAGAATTGTACAAACCTTTGCTTCATATACTGTATTTCTGTGTATGTTGGCACATGTATTGTTCTATTTTTCTACATTTAGTTTTATTCAGACTGCAGAAACAGTTTGAATTCACTCGTGTGTTTCTCTTTTCAAAGCTCCAACAGACACTGCAGCAATTGGACAGGCCAAAAGAAACCCAAAATATAAGTGTGATTGAACATAATACTTTGAAAACTACTTCTGAGAAACTGTTACTGAGCCTTTATCCCTCTACCTGCTACCAAAATATAGAAAAATTGACGAGTGATTGTATGAATCCATGTTCTATCACCTTTTGAAACCCTTGGCCAAATGTTAATGGTGTTTTATACTGATATGAACTATGAGAGCCAAATCCAAAATACTGGCACTGAATAAAGTGAGCATGAATGTTTTGGAAAATAAATATATAAAAACAAATAAAAGAACTCAGGGGATAAGAGATTACTGTTGAAAAACTTGGAGCTTTTCAAATAGAGGCATTCTACCAACTAGAACAAAGCTAGATCCAAAATGGAAACAGCACAACCATATCAACATATCACACAAATGATTTCCAGTGTTACACACAGTCATGCACTCAGAAATTACAACATACCCAGTAAACTGCGCAAAGGCAGCAGGTAACATGCAATCCTTCAAATCCTGCCAGAATATAAAATCTCTAAAAATATTTCCATGTTAGATTGGAAAATAGCAAAGCTCCACGTAATGCTAAACAGGTGTGTGCTCACCGTATATGCAGCGAAGCAGACGTTGAGGTTGTGGTTGATGGGTGCGTAATGCTCCTCATCAGATGTCTTTTTATTTACTGTAATAAAGGCCCATCTTTTATTTTAACCAAGTCGAAGTCTCTCATTTGCCTACAAACAGTACCTACAAACGATACTGTTGGCCTTTAAAGCTTTAACTGAACACTCCCTCTGGACTGTTTACGTCTCCATCTCAACTACTTTAGACTCTCTAAGGGTCTCAGCTCATACAAAAATGGGCCATGATTTTGCTGTCATTGCATGAGACTTTGGAAAGATCTACCAAGCAAGCTCAACACTTTATAAATCTAAGCTGGTGACATGGCTTTTTACTCAAGCATTCAGCAACCGCTGATCTCTGGAACCACGGCCGTTGTATGCAAACACTTCAGTTCAATTCAGTGTGATTTATTCAAAATGTACAAGGTGCTTTATGTTGTAGACTACAAATCCTACAATACTAAATGACCGAAACAAAAACAAAAAGTCTTTCTCCCTCCCTGAAGAACAATTTCAGCAAAACGAGGCTCAGGGAGTCAAACAGCTACTTTTTGTAGTAAAATATTGTGTAAGCAGCCTTTACATGTGTAGAGGAAGGTTAGAAACCTTCTGTTTTTCTCTCTCATTTTTACTTGAAAGTGCATTTGTTTAAATTTACTATATAGATAAAATTTACCTTGGCCTTAGCTTCATTCCACTAGATGAAAAACCAGGCATTCAGTCAAACTTCACTGATTCCTGACAGTTAATGCCTTTTTCCAGCTGTGAAGTTTGCACTTGAAGTTATCTGAAATGAAACCCTAGCAATGAAAGAGATGTGCCAGATGCCAGAGGTGTGAATGAATCTGCCTAAATGCTTGAATACATATAGCTCACTCCAGCATTGGAAGGAAGCACCAATATATGTCATGAAATACAGCCATAGGTAAACTAAGCCACCCATTGTCTCAACTGCTTATTCAACACAGGGTCAGAGGGGGAACTGGACCTTATCCCAGCTGTCACAGGGCGAGAAGTAGGATACACCCTGTATAGATTTGTAAACCACTCCTTTATAACAAGAAAAAAACCAATAATTTTAGTTAGCTAACCAACCCTGACATTATCTTAATCACACCTGAAGTCTACTTTTTCCATAACTGTATCCTCAGCCTTACTTATTATGGGCTTTCATGCGCAGATTGATTGTACTGCAGCAGAAACATATTGATTTTATTAATTAAAGCTGCAACTTAAATAATACAAGGCAATTAAATAGAGAGGAAATTGCAATTTTGGACAAACTGGTGAAGGGAGAAACTTCAGTAACAAGAAATGTAAACTCTGCAGAAACTTTGGAGGTGAGTGAACTTTGACTCTTTGAACTTCTACTCAGCACAAAAACCTTGCTGAACCGGACTGGAGAGTAGTGCTCTGCTTCTCATAACGCAGTGCACCATATTTCTGTTTGCCCTCATCTGTTTTCAGACAGGCTTTATTATTATTTCTCCTTTGCACACTTGTGATATTGACTGTTATGACTCGAGTTATAAAAAGGCTCCAAGTTGTCTTGAAGGGGGCTACTGCAACAAATAGACCTGCAGGAGGAAGATCAGAATCTTTGAAGTCTCTGAAAAGCAAATGCAGAGGTTTGCTATTTAAAAGATGAAATCAATGTGTGTTGAAAAACAACTGATGAAGACATGAAAAGATTGAACTATGTAGTCGTGTTTTTCATCATGGTGTTTTTCAGGAGTTTTGAGGAGAGCTGAATGGTTCTAACACTATAAAAAGTAGAGCTTACTGCCATCATTTCTGCAGTTTATTAGCTAGCTGTTCTGTCAACAGCTAGACAGAACATCATATCTCATAGTACCATAAGCCCAATAAAGTATTGTCTCTCTGTCCTTCTACAGTGTTTGTCTGCGTATTGTTTTTGTATGAGTGTGAACTTGATGATCTCTGAGAAGCTGTCTACATTTCTCTTCTTGATTGGTTAAACCTGGCTGGCTGTTCGGATGTCAGCTGCTGATTGGTCCCTCTAGAACCCTGGTTCTAGGAGCATCATTGTGGTTCTGTTCTCAACAGACAACTCCTGTCCTGTCCAGACAAATTTGTCTTATCTTAGCGAGCGATGCAACATCCTCTGTTACCGAGCAGTGTTCATTACGTACTTCCATGCTTTGCTATTTTTATACCTGGTGTTTGGTTTAGTTTTTCTATTTTGCATGATTTTTCATTATTATATTATATTATATTATCTACAGAGGCACTTATTTGCAATATTCAGATTTGAGATTGCATTTTGTTAAATTTTGAGTTTTACTCATTGAGCTTTAATTTAATCTAGCTCTTTCTTTTCTTTTCTTTAATTTCTAAAGTTTTTTTTTACTTTGTTTAAAATATTTTCATGTCAGTTGTGTGTACTGTGTTGGCTGTTGTAAAGGGAAAAAAGCGTAGTGCAATATTTCTTAATAACAAGCTCACCTTAACTTTATATTTGACAGTTAATAATATAATTGATGTTACAAACTCTGAATAAATGAATTTAGTAGTGCCTTATGTGGACTTAAAAGATGATATGACTGTCAGCAACAAACTGGACTCTACAGCTCGGTTTGGTAGTCACAAAATCCAGTAATAACTTCTGCATCATGTAACATCCAAGCTTTCCATTGAAAGCAATAGAAGATAAAATCTTTCAGGCTGGTTTATGAGCAGCGTGCCTCCTCCTGCTCTTCAGCAGCAGGAAGAACTCTGAGCTGCAGACTAAACCTGGGATCAAACAACAGGAGCTCTCAAATCTCTCTTGCAAAGGGCAGCGCAGACTGTTCACAGTACGCGATAGGGCAGAGATGATTGTCAGACCAAAAGGGCTTAGTCATTCAGACCTACATTACCATTTCAGTTACTTAATAGTATCATTTTTTAATAAAAAACAAACAAACAAAACTGTAAATTCAACCCAAATTCATTTGGTAAAAGCTCCATGACTGAAGCCACAATTAACAACCTTTGTGATCCACATTTGCAGAATTTTTTTAACCAGCATAAATAAACATAATAGCATAATACTATTTCCTGATTTCTTGCACTGGTTAGTAAGTGCTGGAGCCAAATATGACATTTAATTAAATTCAAATCAGTTTTATTTATATAGCACCAAATCACAACAGCAGTAACCTGAAGGTGCTTCATGTTGTAAGGTGGAGACCCCACAATAATACAGAGAAAACCTCAACAATCAAACAACCCCCTTTGAGACAGTGGAAAGAAAAAACTACCTTTTAACACAATAAACCTCCCGCAGAGCCAGGCTCAGTGAGGAGCAGCCATCTGCAGTGACCAGTTAGGGAAGATGGTTTGATTACAAGGGATGCCATGCAGGATATTTAATGTTTTACAGTTTACTCTTATGTGCATTGTTTAATTGCAGTCATAAACTTAAATTTCTTCTTATCTGTTTATGGTCAGTTATTTTTTAATTTTAAAAAAATTCTGAAAAAAGTCCATATGGAGAAAAAATAATATTGAACAAAGATTAGAAATCACAGCAGGATAAAGTTTAAGTTTCTACATTAAATCCATAAATCTCTCTCCTTTCCCTGATGGGCCTGAAATGTAAGACAAAGATTCTCATTTTTATTCATCTTATTCATCTTTGTCCTCTTCCTCCTCCCTGAGGGGCCACCACAGCAGATCATCTTACGTAATTATTTTGATTCACATTTTCAATTTGACAAAGATTTTAGACCTGATGCAACTCTCCCCATTTATTCAGGCTTAAGAGCAACACGAGAATTACATGTATACAGTGCAAGCTTACAGCAGTGCGATTTCAACAAAGCTGCATAAACAACAGGTCTCTGTCACACAGGCCTAACAACTTATCAGCGATGTCCTGGCAATCTCTGGTCACTAGGGAAAAATGGTGAGTGGCTGCTGGAGGTTGCTGGCAGTCATTTGAGGTAATCTGCTGCAAAGAGGGTGCTGCACCAAAAACATCTTTGCAATTGCTTTGCTCACTAGCAGACTGCTATGGTGGCCCACAGTTTGTGTAAAAAAAAACCTTAAAGGTCTGGCAACACTCACCATTTGCTTTCCTTGCTGTAGTGAAACTTGAAAAGATGTGACACAAAGTGGAAATGGAGAAAATTCACCCTAAATATAAATGGTTTGCCTCAACACTGCAACCAATATATTTCAAAAGGCTCAGCTTTTATGTTGAAGGCGAGCGACCTCTGTTTCCGCTTTGCTTTATGTCTTGGAGAGTACGCTGTGTGTGACGAAAACAAGAAAAAACAAAACATCCTGCCTAATAAGGTAACAAAGACTTATTTTCTTTGAAAATAAGACCAACACTGCTTATAGTACATATGGCTAGGAACTAACCTTTTGCATATAGAGTATAAGTGATCTTGTCTCCATCACCAGGCCCAAGTGAGATTTGAAAAATAATAACTTCCTGAACCTTTTCTTAAGATTTTAAACTGCTGCCTCAACAAGTGACAAAAATAATACATTTAGGAATTTAGTTTGAATATTGCTTGAATATGCCATGAGTCCATTTTAATAACAGATGCTTCCTTGTGGAGTTACTCAAATGCTTTTTAAAAGAATTTAAAATGCAAATGAAAATTTCCCAGTGGTGCAGCTAATGACCATAAATTGCTGCCCAAATGCTGAAACCTAAAAAGATGTCATTTCCAGTGATGTAAAGTAAGTTGGAAAACAGCAACAGTTTGCTGTTTTAACTGACTCAAATCAAGAAAAAGAATTCTTAGCTAATCACCATCAGCTAATTAGCTTAAAGAATTTCCCGCATAATAAGAGATACGTTTATTTGCTTTTTCGCCAGGACACCAGTGGAGACTCTGAGTGTTTATTGATCCCCACGACAAGGAGTAAAGTGTAAACCAAAACAGAGTTAATAAACTATCCTGACTTCCCTTCCAGCTCTCTTTCACTGTTGTTCTCCTCATCTGCCATTAACATTTGCCAGCAAACTCTCAGAACTTGGTGAGCCTTGGACTGCTTCACTCTGCACGAGCCCGGACAGACTGGGCTTGTCAAAATCAAACAATATTATTGTAGAATTTCAGCTGCTCTGGATTTATAATAAACCTATCTCCAGAAAAACCTCGACACCAGACCTGATGAATTGGAGTGGGCTTAGAAAAACTTTCTACATGGACTTTAGTTTATTAAAACCAACCCGCCGGGACAGTTGTCCTCATTTGGTCATTCCGCCAGCCTCCGTATTGTTGTTTT
Organism: Pundamilia nyererei; assembly: GCF_000239375.1. Lineage (NCBI taxonomy): Eukaryota > Metazoa > Chordata > Actinopteri > Cichliformes > Cichlidae > Pundamilia > Pundamilia nyererei. The sequence continues at coordinate 514,731 of NW_005187438.1, read as the reverse complement.
AATGATATGCTTCTCATCTAATCTGCACAATAGCACAAGAGTGTTGTGCTGATTATGCTTGACCCTAAAAGTAATTGGCAGGCTGCTTGCCAAAGCAGGGAATTAATCTAATGTTTTGGAGCAATGATGATTCAAAACCATTCAGAGGAGATAAATCACAGGAGACCCAACAAACAAATAGCAGTGACTGTAATTATCAGGAGGACTTTGTTTTGCAGCTTCACCTAAGAAGTCCATGCACTTTGAGAGAGACAATAAACCTCCTTGAGACTAAGCATGCAGTCTCAGCACACTACCGAGCTATTGTGTAAGATGGTGCCCAGCAATTACGTTTCTGCGTTGACCACAATCAACACGACACTCATGGTGAGGCTGCAGATTACAGACGTCTGCTGAGAGAGGTCAGCGTGAGATTGCTAGTTCAGCCAGGGCAGTTAATATAAAATCCTCTCAACCTTTTGGGGGACGTATTTTGCCTATATTGCAAGCCAGCAAACAAAGAGAAACTGCTCAGGGGCAACAGGTGAGTTGCAAAGTTATGCTGTACCAAACTAACAAACTACTCTGACTTATACATTTGTGCGGGCATGGGTGGGCATTTCGTTTGTCCAATGTGCCACCTGAGAAACTGGAGCTGTTGTTGAGGGCTGCACCAAGATCATGAACTCATTTCTGCTCGATATTAATTTTATCTCTTTATAAACTGCTGCTGGTAAGAGTAGATGTTACAATTATTGACAATGTAAAATAGACAGAGTAAAACTATCGCTATTCACTATTTAATCAACACTCTGTCATGGTCCCTTTCCCTGATTGCATCACTGCCAGCTCCTCCGTAAACGTAAACTCTTTTATTAATCCACAAACAAAGATAAGTAACCGGGCGGTGTCACAGACATCACAGCTCTCATCCAGAGGCAAGAAAAAAAGTCAAAATTGTGCATTTTGTTTTTCAGCTAAAGCTCCAGATTCCCCTTAATCTGTGTTCTTATGGTTTGACTGGAAAGGGCCACATTGTCAAATCCTTTAGGTCATATTAGGCTGTAGGGTCCATAAAACACTTCATTACATCGTTCCATTTCAAAAAATAAACAAAAGTTTGCTTATATATATGATTTTCCAGAAAATGTACTGATTTCTTACAGATTCTGTGGAGTTAATAAGTGAACGGGTACCTTTTTTAGCATTTAGCATCCTAGTTTACCAAACTGGGAGGAGAGGTTGGACTGTTAAGAGGAGAGACTATATCCATACATTATATTAGCATTGTACGTAGACACAAATAAGTGCTAATTAGTACTGAAAAACATAAAAATAAAATAGTACAATTTCACTTACCAAAAAATGCTGTATGCTGTATCACATGAAGCCACACATTATTTGCCAGATATTACATAAAAATGGTCAAAAATACCAGCAGCACATGTGCTGTCAAAGTCCAGTTTTGTGCCTCTAATTAGCCTAGCAAACAACTAGCTGCGTTAGCTTCCTGTATCAGCACACCTCTTAATGCCAGCATAACTTTGAGCCTGCACAAAACAAAAACTAATATTATGTTGAGAAATTTAGCTAAAAATAATAAAATAGTTTGTTTACTGTAGGTTACAATAAAGGCGTTATATATTTATGGCTGAAGTTGGGCATTTTAATACAGGGATTTATGGGGACTGATTTCCTTCTGGGCACAGCCTGTGGCCCCAAGAGGAACGCTACTTTTCCCCACTGAGGTTGACAGTTGTTATGCTCCCACTTAACCAGTGGGCTGAGATGGGTTCCAGCTCTCTGCAACCCGAGTTGACTGATGGATGAAGCGTATTCTTAAATAGTTAATTAAATTCCAGCAAACTAAAAGATATTAAATATTACTTTAGCACTGTTGATTTCCATAGCTAGTAATCAAAATAAGTCTTGGGCTTGTCATAAATTTAAGCAAGCATTATTGACTTTGGTAATTGGTATTATTCAATTTTAAATGTGCACTTCTAGTGCACAGTTTAGGTGTTCCAGTTTAATGATTTATAACTATGTGAGGCTCATGTATGTTGCAATATTTGCAGTATCTGCCATGCAAAACTAGCAGGAAAAAAATGTTTTTTTCATGGATCAAGTTTAACATATTCAGGACTTGAGCTCATTAAACTAAATAAATCAAGTAACAGTGGGGGAAATATTTAGAGAATCAGCAGCTTCTCCATCTTTAATAAATAAAGGTTAACAAGGACACATTGGATGATTTTGTATCTGTGTTTTCCACCTTTTTATAATCAACCTCTATTCTTTTGCATTATATTATCAAGTGTCATCATTCGGGGAATGCAAATCAGGTTTAAATGGGTAGTTGTAAAATCAAACACTGATTTTTTTTGTCTCCAAATCTAACAATAAAAATAATTTGAGATCCAATTACCAATCATGAATGATGAATGTGTCAGCAGGCATAAGCCAAAAACTTGATTGTTTGATGTGCTGCAGTTCGCTCTATAGATGTTGCGGCCACCAACAGTAGAAGGGTTTTCTCAGTAGACGTTGATGCTGAAGGTGCTGCTGCTGCTTGTGGATCTTTCTGAACAACATAAAAATGGGTATTTGAGGGATTCTGGAGAGCTTTCTGAGATGCTGTCTCTCTCGGCATCTTAGATGGTCACAAAACATCTGAAATTAAAGGATGTTGGGCAAATACTTGAGTGCGAATGGGTAGGAGGGAGCAGATAGAAAAGAAAGAAAACGAGGGGGAATGGCAAGAAAGGATGCAGCCAGTGCTTTCATGTCCATCCAGTCCTCTTGTTCACATAAGAGTTTACTCAGAGAAAGCTGCTGCCTGTACTTCTTCATAGATTCTGAATCGGCCCTAAAGGATGGGAACTCCTGCAATTCTCAACCAAATCAGATGAAATGTAGCTGCAGTAATTTTTTTTAAAGATTTTAGAAGTTGGCATATTTGTTGATAGATAAAATTAAACATATTGTCAGAGATATGACTATTATTTTCCCTGTAATTCTGATGTGCTCTCAGACTTCACACTAAGTATTTATATTAAATTTATAACAAATTTAAGGTGAGTCCATAAACCCTCAGTAAATATGCTGCTAGCATATGAAAAACAGTCCAAACACCTTTTTTTTGTAACATAAAAGTAAAGTGTTTCAAATTTTGAGCAAATTAGGTACCAACATTGCAACACAACTCTGCAAGTGGTTGTCATGGGCAACATGAGAAAACGCTAGAAACAGAGTCAAGAAAAATAACCAGTAAAAATAAAACTGTATTTTTTATTTTTTGGATTTTCTAGCTCAGCCAAAAAATTCAAAGTCTAATGAGTAAACCAAAATAGGAAAAACAGGCACAAAAATGAGTAATAAGGGCTGGATAGACAGTCCAACAACAGTAAGAAAAAGAACAGAAAAGAGAAGAAAAGAAAATGAGGCTAAAAACTAAAAATGAATGGATACCATAGCAACCATGACACAATAAAAAGAACTTTGCTTGAAAAGCACACAGGAAGTCAGGTTTTTTTGTTTTGTTGGTCAAACCAAGCAGAGACCTAACAGCTATGGCCAACAAATCAGCAGACCTGTCAGTCAAAGTGAATATGTCCCTAACTTTTAAATCCTTAATAAATAAAAAACAGTGAGTTATAAAATAAACTTTGGGTCAGGAGTTCTGTCGTTCTGGACAGACAGTCCTCGTGGGAGGAGGCCAGATCCAGAGAGATTATCTCTTTCAGCAGGTTGGAAATCTTTGTTTAGACCGCTGGCCCTGAAACCCAGGCTTGGATAAATTGCAGAAGATGTATGGATCACAAAGATGAAAGTGAGGAAACCAAATTACAATTGTCTGATTGTGCAATTAGTTAGTCATCTTTGTCCCTTAAGGGGCGATTTATTCTTTTTTCACTCTTTGCTCCAGTTGACCTGCGTTGTATTTGATGTTTCATATATTCCACATTTCAAATTAAAGCTTTCAGCCCCACCACACTATCTTTCATATATTTGACATCCTGTTTTAGAGCTTTATCAGAAGAATTCAAGTTGCCACTCGGTTGGCTTAAGTCTCTGCACGCTCTGTGGTGGCAGTAATCCTTGTTGTTTCCATAACTTGATGTTTTAACAGGGTAAGTTTGTTGGCCTCTCACCTAATCCCAAACCTAGAGCACCAGATGCTGATTTTCATTTGGTCTTTTCCTCTTGATCTGTCTGTCTTGGTTAGAACTGCAGAGTTTGGATTTTGGAGATCATTGAGGCAAGACAACACGAGTCTCCATGCCAACAGGATAAAGGGTGTTATCATAGATTATGTGTCATTTATTTATGTCTTAAACATCTCATATTTTTGTTGAAGAAGCAAACTTTTTACCTAGGCATCATTTAATTACAGATTTATAGCTTTTATTATTATAAGTTAATACTTTTTACTGTTGCTGATATATAATCTCACACTGAGAAACATTGAAAATTCAGCCAGAAACAACCAAATATGATAAATATTTGTGTCTTTCTATGTGAAGTCGGGGCCCTTTTTTTATTAGTTTTATTTATGTCAATATCTGCTGCGTGAGAAAAAACTTTTAAAGCCTTTCGGCAAAAAATGGGCCTAGCTTCGCAAATGGACATTTCCTCACTTTATGACTGAAAGCAATTATGTTTGGTCTGAGGTCAATAACAATGTTGTTATAATTGTCTTTTTTATCTTTGTAATGATGAAGCCTACAGTAGCTGCTGCGCAGGGACTGCATATGGAAATTTGCAATCTGCTGCAGATCATTAAGCTATTGTTCTCCGTCCCTGTTGAGAGAATAAATAAATAAAAGTGTGAGGATTGGCTCAGGAGCCTCTGTGAATGTCTGTTTTCACTTGTTCATTACCATCCTGTCCTTTGAGTTTTTCTTACTTTGGCCCTTTGGTTCATTTGCAGCGTTGCACCGTTCCTTTATTATTAACTGGAGAAAGGAATTCAAAATAGAGATTTTAAACATCAGTGTTTTCCTTAGATAACTGGTGCCATTAATTGCAATATTACTGTGTCAACATCTTCTTTTGCAGTTGTGCCTCAGCCATCTGCCGCGTATCGTCGAGCCCGCTGCGAACAAGAAAACAAGCGAGGGAAGGCGCTGATTAGAAGAAATTTAGTGAAAAAAATAAAAATAAGAGGCTGTCATTAATTTGAAGCAGCAGCAAAGACGCCTGCGTTTCCTGGTTGAGCATGAAATGATGCAGCTGCTTATCCAGCGCCAAAAATATATGTACACAAAGAAAGATTACTCTTGTGCGATAAGATGCCATTGCATCATGTCTCTCTCTCAGAAGCATGAAGATGTGTACTGTGCGCCCAGCTTTGGGTTTTTTCAGGGTGAGGATCTCTCACACTGAGAGCCACAGCAACAAACATAAATAAACAGATGAAATGTTGTGATGCTTGTGAGAAGAGAAAAAAAAACCTTATTACACTTGGTTTTAAAGCACAGCTGCGTGTCCTCTGCAAGGCTCGAACCCCAAAGTCTTTCACTCCCCTTTTCCAGACTTGTGCTGCTGCCCCTTCTTCATCTTCACATCATCTTCTCTTCCCCTTCATCGCTCTTTCTTGCTGTTCCAATTTTGAGCACTGCTATTGTGAGCATAATGGCCTCAGATGCACAAAAACAGATTTAAAAACACATTAAAGGGGGAGGTGGAGAAAGACAGAAAGAGGCTCTAGAGGTGGCAGCGGTGGTGGTGGCATATTTTTGTTAAGCTTCTTTACTGCGTGCCCTGCATGCCCCACAGATGTACAAGAGGAGATGTAGCTACCATGGAGCAAAGACCTGGAGAATATCATGTTTGCCTCATTAAAAACGACACTCTCAGTGAGGTGAGCGCCAACAAACAGACAAAAGGGATAATAAGAAGCCCTGCAGCCCTTCACATATTCAAATGAGTGGGATACATGCAGATCTGCACTTCATTATTTAAAAATGTTCATCCATGCTCAATAAATACACCCAGCCATCAGGATAAAACAAGCAGTAGGGAAAAAAAAACGAATAATTTCCAGAGTAGTTCATAGCTATGAAACCCATTAGTCTCCAGACAATTAGGCTACATGTAGTCTGCATTATGTGGTGTGAAATATGAAGCAGAACGCCCTGAATGCAGCTGCTAAAAGGTGAATTAATCAGTTAATTAATCTGAGGCTTTTCACCGAATTACACACAAGTTTCAACAACTCAAAGGGGATGAAAAAGATATGAGAGTGAGGGAGAATTTGAGTCTCTTGACATGACTGAATATGCATAAGGAGCAGTTCATTGTTCATATGCAAGAGGAATACTTTCATGAAAAGTTTACTCGCAGAGACGATATTTGGGTTGGGCATGAAGTGCGATCAAATTCATAAACCAACAAAAAAAGATAAAAAGTGAGAAGATTTTCACATCGTCAAACTACATTACCACAAAAGAAATGAAGTTAAATATATTAAAGAGGCCGTTTTGAAAACATTATTATTATTTCAATAAATGTCGTGAGCAGGTCGTTTCCTGTTCTTTTGGTTTTCTTTCAACATGCCTCTGAGTTGCAGTGACGGGCTTCGTTTTTGGGCGGAGTATTGGTTCAGTCAGTCCTTCCCACACTAATTCAGGGTCACGTTGGGGCTGGAGGCTATCCCTGCTACCATAGGGCGAAAGGCTGGGTACCAGTCGCCAAGCCTTCATAGGGCTAACACAAAGACAGACAACCATTCCTTCAGTCATACCTCACTCTCAAACCTCAGATTCCACTTGTCCTTGGAAAGCCCACCCTGGATCCAAAATCTCTTCATTTAAAAGTAACACAGCTCACCACAGCCACATTAAATATCCGACTTTCCTCAGCTTCTCAGAGCTCACAGCTGTTGACGTGGTTAAAATGCAAGTTGCATTCACCCAATCACACACATATTCATACAGGACTTTATCAATGCCTAAGTACTTTATCTAACATTCACACACACTCTGATCAGGGGCAAGGTTCAGTATCTTCTACAAGGATACTTCAGCACATGGACTGGAGGCTAAGGCTCAATCGATCTTCAGCTTGGTAGATAACTTGCTCTACCACAAGAAACAGGTGCACTATTAGACGAGAAAGCCTATTACAGTAGTCAACAGCGTATTTGTAGGACCGGGCTTGATTATCTGACTTAAATCTCAAGAAAGGTGGTAGGTAGAAAATCTCAAACATGGGGTTTACAAGAGGTAAGTACAGTTTGATTACAGTGTTGTCCATGATATGTGGCATTTAGACCTAACTAAGAAAAAAAATCCCCAGATTAACTCATAATAACAAAACAAAATGCACATAATCAGGCAACACACGTCACCTTTCATCATCTAAAACAACCTCTAAACACACCTAATTAGTCTAGCCAGTACCAATAACTCAAACCGGATCAATCCAAATATCAATATTATTCATACTATCGCTGGTATTGTTATTGGATCAATACTACAGCAACAGGATTCATGTGTATGTTGCTCTTGTTCATGAGAAAGTACACGTCTGTGCAAACACCGCTCCTCTCATAATAGCACGCTTTGCTCCAATGCTCCTCCTCACTACGTGACTCAACGGCACCGAGCAGCAACATGTAGGCTGCAGTGAGTGAGAGAGTGCGCCATTGTACAGAAGCACTTTACAGACGTAAAGAAGAACACTCCAAACAGTGATGCATATTGGAAGGAAATTTTCTATTGCGGCAAAACCATCAACTTGTATAAAGACATGAAAGGCCAAAAAAAATAAATAAATGTTTTATTCTGGAAAAAGCAGCAAAAATAAAAAAGAAATAAATAAAAAGAAGAGAGAGGATGAAGGAAATCCCTCAGACAGACCCAGACCTCCAGCACAGAGACAGAGCCCACTGTCACAGTTTTCCCAGAGAGGTGAAGAATAACCAGGTAACTCATAGACAAGATTCAGGTGATCAAATAATATATTCAGCCCATTGATTGTTAAATAAATTATTGTGTTTTAACTGAAAAAATATACCTAATATAAAAAAAAATTTCTGAATATAATAAAACATTACGTCAACGATGAAGGCCATTTACACATTTCAGAAATCAGAATCAGAAATCAGAAAGGGTTTATTGCCAGATGTTGAGCAGGTTTACAACATTAGGAAATTGCTGCGGTGCTTCAGTGCAAACATACTGTCATAAAAATATAAAAATAAGAATAAGAATTAAAAGTGCTAAGTGGATAGATATATACATGATATATACATGAGTGCAGGTGGTGATCAGTGCCAAACATGGAATGATGCAGTGAACACAGCGTAGGGTCATGTGTTAGTGGTGGGAACAGTCATATGGTTATTGTTCATGTGTCCGACAGCAGAGGGGAAGAAACTGTTCTTATGGCGAGAGGTTCTGGTGCGAATGGACCGGAGCCTCCTGCCTGAGGGGAGCAGGTCAAACAGACTGTGTCCAGGGTGAGAAGGGTCAGCTGAGATCCGAGCTGCACGCCGCAGTGTCCTGGAGGTGTACAGGTCCTGCAGAGATGGGAGTCTGCAGCCAATCACCTTCTCAGCAGAGCGCACAACACGCTGCAGTCTCTGTTTGTCCCTGATAGTGGCTCCAGCGTACCACACAGTGATGGAGGAGGTGAGGATGGACTCGATGATTGCAGTGTAGAACTGCATCATCGTCCGTGTTGGCAGGTTGAATTTCTTCAGCTGCCTCAGGAAGTACATCCTCTGCTGGGCTTTTTTAATGACGGAAGTGATGGTGGGCTCCCACTTCAGGTCCTGAGTGATGGTGGTACCCAGGAAGCGGAACGAGTCCACAGAGGTGATGGGGGTGTCAGTCAGGATGATGGGGGGGAGTGGAGCTGTGTGCTTCCTGAAGTCCACAATAATCTCCACTGTCTTCTGGGCATTCAGCACCAGGTTGTTGTGGCTGCACCAGGACACCAGACGTTCAACCTCCCTCCTGTAGGCAGACTCATCCCCGTCCGAGATGAGTCCGATAACGGTGGTGTCATCTGCAAACTTGATTAGCTTGACAGACTGGTGGGTGGAGGTGCAGCAGTTGGTGTACAGGGAGAAGAGCAGAGGAGAAAGAACACAGCCCTGAGGGGAGCCGGTGCTGATGGTCCGGGAGTCCGAGACATTCTTTCCCAGCCTCACATGCTGCTTCCTGTCCGTCAGGAAGTCAGTGATCCACCGGCAGATGGGATCAGGCACATTCATCTGGGAAAGCTTGCCTCGGAGATGGTCTGGAAGGATGGTGTTGAAGGCAGAGCTGAAGTCCACAAACAGGATCCTGGCGTAGGTTCCTGGGGAGTCCAGATGCTGCAGGATGAAGTGTAGGGCCATGTTGATGGCGTCGTCTACAGACCTGTTGGCTCTGTATGCAAACTGCAGGGGGTCCAGGAGGGGGGCCGTGAGGGTCTTGAGATGGGAGAGAACTAGGCGCTCAAATGACTTCATGACCACAGATGTCAGAGCCACGGGTCTGTAGTCATTTAGTCCAGTGATCCTAGGTTTCTTGGGGACAGGGATTATGGTGGAGGACTTGAAGCAGGCAGGCACATGACATGCCTGCAGTATGGAGTTGAAAATGCCAGAAAACACTGGGGCCAGCTCGTTTGCACAGTGTCTGAGGGTGGCAGGAGACACACCGTCTGGGCCGGGAGCTTTCCGAGCATTTAATAACAGACGCTGACCCAAAGTGCTTCAAAGACAGAAACATAAAACAAAAAGCCCAGTTTCAAAATATACAAAAGCTAAAAGGTGTCTTTTTGTGTGTGTTAGCTACTTGTTGTAGAAAGTAAAAATCAAAGTGATTTAGTGGACAATAAAATGTGTTCAGAATTTGGCAAATAAATTACGACAATTCATCTCATAAGTCACGACACACTGCTCCCCCCCTACATAAGCTGTTTTTATAAGTTCAAAGTATCGGTGTTGGTATTGGCAACAAAATTTCCTGTATGACACAGTATATCCAGAAACCAAAAGGAACATCTGAGAATCACATAGCACTCACTATCAAACCAGGAGTTCAGTTATACAGCTAAATGGATCTCTATAAGGCATAAATATGCTCTTTATTTAATAGTTTCTTCCATAATCCATAAAATAAACAAAAGCAAACATTCCCACAAATAAAAAAAACAAATGTCAAATGTGACATCAACAACAGCATGAAAGTCAAGAAATGTTGGGCAGGCCCTTTTTAAAACCCTTGATCTATGTGGAAACTCTTATCAAAGAGTTACGAGTACAACATAACATAACAGACTGCTGAAACGTGTGAAGGTGTATTTGCATTTTACCTGCTCAGTAGCTTTGGTGTTAATCACAGCAAATCAGCACATGTAGAAAAACAGCATGTTGTGGTGTGTCAGATTAACATGTATGAGACAAGTGCTGAGTATGAGTGTGTTTTAAGTGCTCATCCACTTTGTTACAGTTGGTTGTGAATAACATTTGGGGGTTAAAAATAATCCCCACAGTTTTTGTCACATCAGTAAAAAAAACATCTCACATTTGTTCCTCATAATCATGTAATCTTTCATAGATACAAGAATTTACACTTTCACATTTTAACCAAAAAAACTAACCACTTTTCAATCAGTGGATTTTCATACATAGAAACGTAAAAATAACAAAAGTTTTTTTCTTTATATTTACCCAAGTGGGGTTAGAGGTCCATTTATTTATAATTACAAAAAAACATCCTGTTTGATGGCAAGCTTTTGTGCAACATTTATGTGATCATAATACATTACAGTCCAGGGTCATTTTAAATTGGACACTGAAGGAGCCGGGGATTGAACCACTGACCTTCTTGAGTTTTCAAAGGCTAATGGGTTTAAAAACAGCCCCGCTATAAATATATTGTAACTCAGTGGCTCTCACATTTCTTTCTGGTTTGAATAAAATGGTTTGTGCATTGGTGTTGCATTTATTACATTAAAAAATTAAAGCTTGTGCATCAGTTTTATTATAGGAGCAATCTGTGGTTACTCATTAGCCTGCTTTCCTGGTTGTTCGACTTTTGGTCTATTCCTTACATTACTTCCACTTCCCCATACTTACAAACTCAATGCTGACATCATTACTTTGATCCAATCACTTTCTTGCCTGCTTTCTGTTAGCATTTAAGCTTAAATTCTGTTTCGTTTAGGCGTCTTCACCATCTCTGCCTCATCCAAGCCTCCATCTTCATCCTCAACACCATTAAGCATCTAGACTCCGGGGTGGCCTGTTCTAATTCCTACCACTGCTGGGATCCTGTTCTGTTATAACTGGTCATCAGAGTCTAATTGCCAAAGAGCATAATTGAATTCTGTATCTCAAAGCATCATGTCCAATTCTTCCAAATGATCTCCCCTTATTGAAATATTAATTACAATAATTCACTTTAGCTTCACTTCATATTTTTCACCTGGTTGTCAGTGTTGCACCTCCAGGGAAGCCCACCCCATACTGAAAGGCATCGTAACAACACATAAGTGGTGGAGGCCAGTACCATATTTCATGCATTTAAACCAGCATCCAGACTGTGTTTTTGCTGATGCCTGACCTCTACACAGAGTTTAAGGAAAACAATACAAATCTCACATTTCTTGAATTGCCAGCAAACAGGCAACAGACGAAGCGGCAAGATCCAACGTTGATGCAAATGGGGAAGCCTTTAAATAAACAAAACTTGTGTTCAATCGCTTCCTAAACAGAGACGCCATGTGAAATATAGATATATAGGTCTTAATGTGGATTATTACTATAAATAAGGAGACTTCTCTTCTCCTACGCGACTCGATAAAAGCAGACAGAACACAGTTACAGTCCTCAGGTTCATTTATTGTTGAATAGAATCATGATGACACACACACACACACACACAATGAAAGACTTTAAAAGACTTTCTCTTTCTTCTATATAAAAGGGAGTCTTTTACATATCTATGCCCAAGGGGCCTATTGGGCCATACTAACAATTTGCCTTGTACTATTGCATCATCTCCAGACATCACCTCCATTTCATGTCCTTAGGAATTAATAATTGTATTATTATTTTTTTTTATATGTGCATGTTGAAAAGAATTCAATTTGTACATGCAGAAGTTATTTAACTTGGAAAAATAAGCATAATGTTAACGTGTAATGTCAAGGCAGAGTTTTAAACGGACCCACAGATACTGCAGGAGACAGCTGGATCGTGAAACAAAAGCGAGCGTTTATTTGGGCTGAATGAAGGCAAATGACAAGAACGCTAAGGAGAAAACAGAAAATGACAACAAAACTGAGTACAGACTATGAACAACTATGAAACTGTGAAACCTATGACAACTATGGTGTGGCATTACAAACGATATGACAATGAGTGAATGGAAACACACAGACTAAATAGACACTAGGGATAATCAGGGGGAGTGGAAACACATGAGGAAACAGCTGACACAAATGAACGTAACGACGTTACCTAAACACAATGCTAAAGACACTCTTACAAAATAAAACATGAAAAACTGAGAACATACAATAATAAAAGAATAAAATTAAAATAAACGAAACACTGAGTCGAAGACCCAATACAGTGACGTGTAATCTATTATGAGTTATTTTTTATTAAAACCAGGTATGGAACATTTTATATGGGCACAAATATAATAAAAGCATAAAATATTTTATTGTTTACAATTTCTACGCAAGAAAGTCCAGATCAGTGCAATTTATTTGCAACAGGAAGTATTAATTTTTAAGCAGGTAGTAGTTAACATGTCAGGAGACAGATCACATGAGTAATGCATTCTCTTCATAATGATTTGACTTCTACAGGTCTTTTGTGTTTCTGTATCTTTTATCCGCTGACCTGTGTTTGTCTTTTACATTTGGTTTTATTATACAGCCATGTTGTTGTTTTTAAAGTGCTTTATAAATAAAGTGGTACACTACTGTTTTTACATTGGTTTGTAGGACAATAACCAGCTATAGTGAGTATTACTGAGCATTGTTACATTATATTATATGAATTGGCAGCCCTTGGATAAAATTAGAAAAGTTTACGGTCTGTCTTAATAGATAAAAAACACAAGTTATCATTATGTTGTAGGTGTTTTGTGCGCCCATCGTGAACCCCAACCTCCTCCTTCCCACTGCAGGAGGCACATTCCTAAATGTGGCCCTTTCATCATTTATTTATCCCCACCTTGTTTCTCCTTAATTCCATTCAAATTAAAATTCTGACAGGGCCCGACCTCAATGTTTGCCATAGCAGCAAAGCAATGTTCAGACAATTTGATGTGGATTTAAGTTTAAACACTGTACGTATACAGTTTATCCTCTCTGTTGTTTTTATTGTCAAGATTTGTGTTAAATATTGCCTTTCCAAAACAACAATATGCCCCTTTTGTCAAAACAGGGGTGAAAAGGTAAAATGTATGTTTGAATTATGCATATGTTAGGTAATTGCTGAGAGTACAAAGCATTAAAAACATACTGGATTTTATAATAGAATACCACTCAATATGCTAATGTTTTCCACGTTTTTGAAGCAGTTGCAGGTACGCTCAGTCGTTACTCTTTGTTTTCCTCAGCGCGGTCTATTTTTGTGTAGAATAGAAATGTGTTTATTTTCTGAATTATTTTTTCTGCTCACTTGAGTGTACAGTATCCAGGCTGAGGAAGTGGATGCATTTTTTTCTGGCACAGATGAACACTAATAGGGATTTCAGGAAATAAAAGTTGTCACATCATAAATTGATTAAGTCTCTGCTAAATTTCACTATAACCCAGTTTTCCTTCCTTCCAGTCTTGCATTTGCTGTCGACTGAAGAGTTGCAGGCCTCACATACTGACAGCAGGACAAAAATCAAAACAGACTCCAAGTCCAAAATATCCAAAGCAGGAAGAACCGCATGTGCTTTTGTCAAATCGATATTTTATCAGGCAGCTCCTCTGAACCTATGACAGGCCTCTGAACACCCCAGTGGGAATGGAAAAGTCTCACCAAAGGGTGCCATTAGACTGACGGGAGAAATGAACGGTCAGATTCAAAGCTTCCTTTGTGTGTAATTAAGGGAAATTATCCTTCACCATTTTGGCAGGGCAACGGGCTGATGAAAATTTGCCTCTCCTGCGGTCAAACTGACTGCAAAGTGGATACTAAATAGCACCGCTGCTGAAAGATGTGTCAGAATGACTTCTCAGACCACCTAATGTTTTAAATTGAGCTTTTCCTTTTGGTTGAGGTGACATTACAGTGACATTGAATCACGTAGCACAAATGGAGTTGGTCTTATTCAACACTTTTTACTCAAAAACTTTTTACAAAAAGAGGTTGTACACTTTTACAAATGTTTCTTCATCTGAAGGTAAATATTTGACGGGGACCTACAGGAAACAGCTTGTTGGCTTTGGCAAAAGAACGCATTAATAAAATGTTATTTGAAGACATAAGCCAAATTTAATGAATTGTTGAGCTGGGTGTTTCCCACAGTGTAGTAACCATCTGTGCAGTTTAATGGTAAGTAAATAAATCCAAAGCTTCAGTATAGGCAGCAGTGCGCACTAGCAGATGTGAGAAATGCTACTTGATATTAAAATACTGACACAGTTGTGTGTTGTCTGACTGCACACAGCATGTTTACCAGTCAGCCTGGACATTTTCACGCTGAAGGAATGAGATCAGAGCTGTATTGGTGCGTATAAACAGCTGTGCAGCATCTGCCTACCTCTAAGTAGGTGGGATTACACACAGTATATGACAGTATGCATCTTTTGAGGTTAAAACCTTGAGTTCTGTGAGGACAATGTTAGCTAAAATACAGTTTTATTGATACTCATACTGCAGTGATTTATATTTTCTGGTCTGGCTCTTTGTCCTTCTATGCTTATACATTGAAAACCTAAAAAAGACACAGTTACACCAGCTCTCACGTCTTTTCTCCAGAATAAATGACTTCCATGAACTCCATTCCCCAATCCATCCATCTATCCATCTTGGTCCATCTTGTAACCCTCGTGCTCGGGCCCACAAGTGCCAGTCCCAAGGCCAGATGAATGTAGAGAGTTGCTCAGTGGGCATAGAGTTTTTGCCAAATCAACAGGCTGATCATCAGGTATTTTCATACCTAAATGCTCAAGTTGCAATCTAACCATCACCAGCTTCAGTGCAGTTTGCCAACAGCGTGCTAACTTTGCTACTGTTGGGTAACGGCGAGAGGGGAAAGGCATTATTTTGACAGAGCAAGGAAGGAGAGTGGAGGTGAGAGCAGAGACTTGTAGAAATTGTGACTGATTAAAGGAGAGTTCTGGCCGATATAATGGAGAGTAGATATATCCATACCCACTGTATTAAAGTATGGAAATGCCTAGGAGAGAAAGCAGTGGACCTTTTGAACATACAGTTTAACACAAATGCATTGATTGTTAACAACAAAAGTGATGCAAAGAACTGTAACTGCAAAGATACATTTGATGAGCCATGCTGTGAAGCTTTGCGAAAGAGTTGTTTAAGCTAGGTTGAGAAGAGAGGTGTTCAGTGAGCAGAAGCATGGCTTCATGTCTCAAAGCTACAGATGCAATGTTTGTTTTGAGAGTGTTGATAGGGAAGTATAGAGAAGGCCAGAAAGAGGTGCACTGTGTCTTTGTGGATCTAGAGAAAGTATTTGATATGGTGCCAAAGGAGGAGCTGCCATACTTCATGAGGAAGTCAGGAGTGGCAGGAGTCGCTTGTAACCTTATAGTTTCAGTCACTGCCCACAGCTTGTAGCCACAGTAGAGAAATGTCGATCAACAGTTTTGCTTCCATGATTAGATATTTTTAACACAACAGACTAGTACAGTGTCTGAATCAATGTAAACTCCAGGCACACTCTTCTTCCTCCACTTCCTAGCCTTAAGTAGGAACACCGCCCTCTTCCAGCTGAGATAAAGGTCGTATCCAAATTCATGGGCTGCATCCTCCTGAGGATGCATTTGTAGGCCGATTACATCACAGCAACGCGCCGAATGCTGTCCAAATTTGTAGACTCCTCCGAATGCAGCCGACAAATGCGTCGTCTTTTTCCCCGAATTTGAAGGAAGGGGTCGGGTGTGTCCTTCGTGGCCCATCATATCCCAGAATTCATAGCGCGGCCCAGCCAAACTCCAGTTTACATGGCGGCCGCTACTAAGTTTTTAAATTACTCTTATTAATCTTTCTGGGTCACAAAATAAACTTTTAACATATTTTCAGGCAAGAATGTGAGTGTGTAAACTTCAAATATCTGCTCGGTTTATCAAGATATCGCATATTTGCAAAAGTGCTACAACGTTTTCGGAGACGTCTGTTACAAACCAGCTCGATAGCTAGCCGGGAGCTCGAGGGTCACTGAAGCCGCCGAGAACGGCACAACTCCCGGTACATCATTTTCAGATCACCGCGGACTTTCACTACTCGGGTTAAACGTAATATATAAGTCACTTATTTTATTGTTTGGCTTTTTTCAGTGTTTTATTTGTTTGTGAGTAAATCGGTTTGGCTGAGATTAAAGGTATTAGATTAGATTAGATAAAATGAAACTTTATTCATCCCCCGGGTGGTTTTCACACAGCTGAATAAACGTCAAACAGAAAACTGGTTAAACAGAACTGTAAGATGGTCGAGAATTTACGCCAGTGTCCTGTTATATTTTAGATAGCAAGGAGCAGACGGCTGAGCTTATTAAACTCCACCGAGACAGTGGTGACGCTAATCAGAAGGCTAGACCGTCCACAGCCGTTTACTTCCGGCCTACCCAACCATCTGAGGATGCAGCCCATGAATTTGGACACGACCAATGACATTAAGGACACTGACTAAAAAAAAGGGCTACTGTCATGGAAGTCTTGCAATCTCAGCAGCCATCTTGGAAGTGATGGTTTGTGGGTATTCTCAGACACCTGTCGAAATGAATACAAAGAGAACTGTAAGTGTAATTAATTTAATTAGTGTCACGTGGACATAAAAACAGCATGAAGAGAATCGGCAGTCAACTCTTTTGCTTCTAAAGTTTTTGTTTCCACAAACAATTCACACTTTCACAGTATTACAACTTCATTAACAGCTCCTTCCATGGTGCCAACAATGCCTGGATGCTAACAACACTTTTGCTTTTGCAGAGAGAACATTGAACAAATGCTTATTCCTACTGTGGCTACAATAAAAAAGCAGTCATGAAAACGATTTTTCAGGCGACTCCATGTTGTCCTGTGAAAAAACAAAGTATACCACATGATTTAGTCACTTGTTGAACTACTTTAGCCACCATTAACTAGAATATTTTTTGTATGATTTTATCAGCTTCTCAGACTGCTGTAATGAAATTTCAGCCCACTTCTTTTTAATATTTTTTTTTCCTTCTACAACATTTCAGTTAGGTTGAGGCCTGGTTTTCGACTGGGTCATTGTAAGATGTTGACTGTATTCTTTCCGCCTTTCTGTGGCTGTGGATAATGGCTTGGTGTTGTCTGCTCAAAGGACATCACTCCAAATGTCGTATTGTCTGTTCAAGTCCAGCTTTGCGACTCTAAACTGTTCTTTCTAGACAGAAAAGGCTTTCTCCCAGCAACTCTACCAAACAAGTCATATTTGTTCAGTTTTCAGTTAAAACTTTGACTTTTAACATACCACCTGAGGCCTGTAGAGATATAACTCACAGCATCCAATATAAACAATACCTGTATCCCTCATTTTAAGAGGAACTCAGTCTTTCAACATACAATATTGCTGCAGCTGGTGCATCAAGACATCAACGGCAAAAGAAAGTTTTAGCCATTGAAATGCTTATGAATGACATATCTGATGCTCATGTCACTGGTTGCATCTTGAGGCTTCAAAACAGAATTTAAGAAAGCATTGTGTTATGTTCATCTTGCTAAAAGACAACTTGCTCAGATCACTGCGAAGTCAGCAGCATTTCACAGATAACCTTGATGTGTCTAAGGTTACAAAATACACCTATCTAGCCCTGGCAGAGGCTCATTTCCTTGTAGCAATAAAGGCTGCATCTGCCATTTAGACATTTTCCTCTCCAGCCCTATCTAACTGAACCAACACCAGATGTAAACCCAAACCATGAAACATTTTACAACTCCTTTGATGAAGAGAAAGAAGTCCATAGATAACAAGTCCATAGTACAGAGCCTTTACCTTGGCTGTGAGGATCCTCTTGATGCTCTCTCCATTGAGAACATTTTGCAGTTTTCATTTTTAGACTGCATACTCAATAACAGCCGCAGAAACTATCGTGGGAATCTTTTCATATTTCATGAGCACTCTTGCTGGAAATCAAGTTGTAATCCAGCTGCCTGCGAAAGAAATACAACTACTGTTGTTGCTTCCTTTATTTTCTTCCTCCAAGGCTTACAAAAAGGTGTTATTTCATCAGTGCCATTTTTTTTGTAAACACAGGTTTGTCAGAACCCCAGCACACCACCTCCACCACCGTGGTTGCCACACTGACTGATTTCTTTTGTCTTCCCAACAATACCGCCTTTGGCATTTTGATCAGAGCTTCAAGGTCCCTGATGCCCGAGCTTATGTTAAAAGCAGCAAGAGAAAGGAAGTCCAATTAGTTTTCCTTTCTCTTCTCATAATTCATTTTCAATCAAACAAAAGACTCTGTATAAAAAAGAAGAGGATAACATCAGATTTTGTACAGCTGCAGCTGAATAAGTTTGTGAAGCCTTTAGAAGAAACCAGGATTTCTGCATTGATTCCTCGTATAATGTGGTGTGATATTAACAACAGCAGACAAACGATCTGACTAAATAATGACACAAACTGTGAAACCCACTGAGTAATCAAAGTGCCAGATGGAAAAAGTAACAACTTCCATCAGAAACTGGAGACTTGCACAAAAAGATTTCGTTTTTTTTTGTATCATTCCTCCAAAAACTGTTTCAGCTCTTCAGCATTTTGTTTTAGTGATTTGATTGTAAAGCCCTCGTCAGAAGCCTGTATTACGATGAAGCAGGATTTAGGCTTATTCAGGTAACATTAGGGTTAACCCTGCTTTCTCAGTATTACAAGTTCAACCTGCTCCCAAACAGGTAAGCTTCAAGATTAGCCACAAAATCACCATCTACTGACCGGTCAGTTTTCCAGAAAAAAGTGTCAGTATTGTTGGATGATCCCTCAGACCTCTGTGCATGGATAATGTACGTTTCAGGTTATTTTTTTTAATGATTAAAATGCCTTTCTATTTCCCTGATGAATATAAGCAATAAATATAGATTCTTATAGATGCAAACTATTTTATAGCAATTTTAAAGCACTATTGTGTATTCATATCAATTGTACAACAGAGCAGCTACACTCACTGGATACAAGTGACACCTTGTTACTACCTAGTTTGTTGAGTTTTACCTTGAGAACGGCCTTAATTATTCATAGTATAGATTCAAAAAGGTGCTGGAAACATTCCTTTGAGACTTTAGTTCATATTGACATGAAGCCATCATACAGTTGCTGTCGATTTGTTGGTTGCACATTTGTGATGAGTATTCCATAACATTCTATGGAGGTCGTTTGAGTACGGGGAATTTCTTTAATAGTTTAAGAAACCAGTTTGAGATGATTTGAGCTCCATGAAATTCATGAAATTCGTGAAATTCGTGCCAAATTTTGACTCTACCATCATAAAGTTGCAGAAAAAAGAAAAACCGAGATTCATCAGATCAGATAATGTTTTTGGTGAGCCTACGCCATCTCGAGCATCAGTCTTCTGTTCTTACCTGACAGAAGTCTGGTCTTCAGCTGCCTCACCCCTCTGACATCAACGAGGCATTTTCATCCACGGAACTACCGCCGACTGCACGTGTTCATTTTTTACAATAAATTTTGATTTATATTTAATCATAGTCTCTTGACACTATACGTTTATATTTTTTAGTTTTAGTTGACTAAATCTGAAGTTGATTAAGTTCACTAAAAGTAAAGTGTTTGGTGTGTTTTTACCTGTGAGAGTTGTTCCACAGTTTCCAAATATATTTTGCTTGACATCAAATGCGAAATGTGTCCACGTGTCTAATCTTCTCTCCCTTCGAACCTTTAACATGTTTTCGTATTTTCATGAGAAACAGGGAGCATGGAAGCTAGCTGCATCGCTTGCAGGGTGCAGATTAAATGTGCACATCTAACCCTACTGCACAATGAGATTACTTGGATCACTTCCTAACTTGTGCCATTTTCCACAAAATTTAATTAGTTCTGATTGGATCTCCTTTCACCTGAATGTTCTCACTCAAGTGTCAATACATTTCATCATAGTTTTTGTCCGTGTTCGTCAGTTTTTATTTGGGTATCATTTTCTTTTCATCAGAAAAACGAAGATTGTTGACAAAAACTATGACAAAAATTATTGTTCGACAAAATTAATACTGCTGTTAACCATGGAGATGGTTCTAGGTGTATGTGGAAAATCCCAGCAGATCAGTGGCAGATGGCCGCGCCTCCCTGAGCCTGGTTCTGCTGGAGGTTTCTTCCTGTTAAAAGATTTTTCCTTCCAACTGTCGCCAAAGTGCTTGCTCATAGGGGGTCATATGATTGTTGGGTTTTTCTCTGTATGTATTATTGTAAGGTCTACCTCTATAAAGCACCTTTAGGTGACTGATGTTGTGATTTGGTGCTGTATAAATAAAATTGAATTAAACTGAATCAGCAGTTTTTGAAATACTCACATCAGCCCGTCTGGCACCATGTTCAAAGACACTTAAATTGCCTTTTTTCCGATTTTATGATGGTACTTAAATTGAATTGTCCTGCAATGTGATTGGCTAGTAAAACATTTGAAAAGTTAAACACATATAATAACGTGTCTGATGAGTTGATTTGTACTTAAATCACATTTGCACAACCTACCTTTGAATTCTCTGATTATATTTATTCATTACTTGCTCTCAGACTGTTAAATGCTACCAAGGCTGCAGCTGTAAGAAAAAAACTGAAACTGTCTTGGACATTAAATGAATATTTTCACCATTATAGTTGTTCAGCTTCTCCTGAGTCTCAAACAGAGCTGTGATACTGACTCTTTCCTTTCACATTGGGTATTTTTGCCTAGTTTCCTTCCTAGCTTCACACTAAACTTTATTAATATATTAGGTCTTTTCCCATCTTACTGACTAAATGTTTTTAAACCACACGCACATATTGATACAACACTTTAGCATGTATAAACTACTGTTCAGTCTTTTCCCTAACACACAAACTTGCACTCTTAAGCTCTTCTTCTTTTTTTTTTTTTTTTAGAGTTTTTATCTTCCTTTGTAAAAAACCAGCTGGTCTGCTCTCAGGATACTCACCAGACAAAACAACTAAAGGCAAACATTTATTAGGCCAGTGGCAAAAATCCTAAAAGGCTGAATGAAGCGCCAAAGAAATTAAAAAAAAGAAAAGAAAAAAGAAACACAATTCAAAAGAAGAGGCACAATAAACGAGAGGTGGGCTACAGGAACACAATGAGAAAGTACAACAGACAAGACAAACACAGGAGGGGAAGCAGGAATTCATGGAATACTAATTAGGGGAACAAGATGGACGTGAGGACAAAAACACAGCAGGAAACCTAACAGCAGGTGAAAACTACAATATCTGGGAAGAACAGGACATCACAGAGGAGGGAAAGGCAGAAACCAGAACTAGTAAGCAAAGGACAAATAACACAAATACACTACATCTTCTGTTTACTGTTGTTGTATTTATATTTATTCTTATTTTATGTTCAGCACTGCTTGGCTGAGTTAACCTTCAGTCACAGCGGGGCGCACCGATTGTGTTTACGTGAGGACGCAGACGCTGACAGAGGAATGCAGTTTGAACAAAAAAGCGATCCTTTAGTTGGATGATGGCAGGAGTTAAACATGAAACACTGTGAAACAAACACTATGAAACTCTATGACTGACTCTGACTATGGCGGAGAGAACAGACAACCTGACGATGACATACAGAGAACACAGGACTTAAATTCACACGGGAGGTGATCAGGGGAAGTGGGAACACAAATAAGTGGGGAAACAGCTGATTGACATGAACCTAATGACAGGACAGGGGAAGTGAAACTAAATACAATGAACAAATAACACAAGACTGCTTCACAATAAAACAGGAAACATGGAGAAAAATACAATAATCAATGAAATAAAACTAAAAAACACACAACACTGGGTCGCAAACCCAGTACCATGACACCCAGTTGATCGTTTGCTCTGGTCCGAATGAGTTGATGAGTTTGGAAACTTGTAGCTTTCCCTGTGATTAGTTTCTAAACCCAAGTAAACTCCTAGCGAAACAAAATGCAAACCAGTGGCTCATTGGCCAGATGTGCCTGGGCGGGACCAACAACAGCTGCTGTGTTCTGGACTCTGGATAAAAAGAACTGAAGCTCATCATGACCCTCATTAAAATTAAATCAAAACAGAAATAATCCAAACTTAAAGGCCACAAAGAAAAGAAAAATGTGACAATGAAAATTGTTTCATCCACTGACCTCTGGTAAGAGTGAAGTTCTACACTTGTCTTTTCCTGTGTTTAAAAAAATAAAAGAAATGGCTGATAGAATTTTGAATTCATTGTTCCTTCAGAAAGTCCAGATTGAGACTGGAAAGAGGCCCAAACTTGCCAACAGTGTTCTAAATGTTCCCTCATCTGTCCTTTGATTTCACCTTGATTGGTAAGATTGCACTCTCCGTGTGATCTTTCAAGGATACTTACTCACAGGAAGAGCAGCAATAATCCTGAATTCCCTCCATTTGTAGAAATTTTACCCTGTTTGAAATTTAGTACTAAGGTCTTTGGAGATGCTTCTGTAGCCTCTCTTTCATATTTCATACAAAGACTGCACTCCTTTTGTGCACACTTTGTATGCGTGTTATTTATAGGGAGGCCACCTCAGTAACACACACTTCCACTCTCATTTTCTTAACTTGAACATCTGCCCCCAAGTAAATTTCGAAAAAGTCATTAGCTTAACAGGTTGTACATTTTTCATCCTGGACTCTGAATGATTACTCAGTTTGTGAAATAAAGATATAAAAGTTGCCGCTGTTAATGAGGCACTGAAATCCGGGCAATATCAAACCTTTTCTTGCATTTGTATGTGACTATAACCCATCCCAGCTCTAAAATGACTAGCACTGACACCTGCAGTGAGGAGCTCTGTGTTGGTATTATTTCACAGCATTACTATTTGTTGCAATTTATCGGTCTACTGTGTAGCGGGGGGTTGCTTTTCCCCCACAGGAAGCCTGGGGATTTCTACACTGAACAAATTACATTAAAGAACTCAGTTATTTTTTGCTAAAGCTTTTAAATACAGGAATTTGAGCCAGATAATAATTTCCCCAGGAGCCTGGATCAAATCCAACTTTAAAACAATAGAAGACACACTTGTGTAACTGCACAGAGAGGTTAAATGCATTTATAGAAAAGTGCTATATTTTTGAAGTTTGGATTTGATTGCTGCAAAGCAACAGGTTTCAGCTGGCCTGCATCATTTGTGTGCTTTTTCAGGCACTTTGAATTATGAAAGACTTATATTGACTTAGATGTTGAAAACTGGTAAGATGGAAATGTTATCAGCCGTTCCACCGTGATGAATGTGTGTGAGTGTTGTTATTATTTTTTATTGAATACAACGCAACATATTAATTTGCAGCTGCAATATGGTTTTAGCAGGGTTTACAATCCAGGATGTATTTGCAGGTTATTTTAATGAGGATAAAAATTCAATCATGACTTCTTATAGTGAAAATATAGGAGCACGCTGGACAAACATATGCTGAGTAAAAAAAACAAAGTGCAACAATCCCGTCTTTTATGAATTTGCATTGTAAATATGTTCCTTTCAGTCCTTAAGAACATGAAATTTTCAAAGGAAGATGAAATTAAAGTGCTCTTTTTGGCTCAGTTAAGCTTAACAATTATTTAGAGATGGAAGCACAAACTTTGCATGCACTTTCTTGACTTCTCTAATTGAAGGAGAGAAATTGGCTTGTTATGATTCAGTGCAAAGAGTAGACCCAACAAAAGAAAGACTAAACAGAACTTAATGGCAACAGAAAGTACAGCATGAAACTGGCAAGACAGTTCCAAACTGAAATAATTCACAAAAACTAAAAGAAACACCAAAAACAGCAAGCTTACAAAAGCACTGGGAGTACGCGAATTTAACCGGATGTTAAACAGAGGGGGAGACACAGGTGGGAACAATTAAGGTAAACCACATGATCAGAAAAAGGTGGATAAGGAACAAAGGCAGGAAGTAAAAAATAAACATAAAAAATAAAATAAAAAAAACATTCACAGTAGAAGTGCCAAACAGAAAGACATGAGAACAGAGGGCAGTAGAAAAGTGAAAAAGTAGAAACAAAACAGGTACTTGCTCAGGAGAGTGATTGGCTTGCTGAATACAGGTCTGTATAAACCTGATATAAATCTGCCCACTTGTAGATGTGCTCAGTCTTCTGTGAAAATGCAATGACAAACCAGAAAATGAGGCGCTGTCCTTCGAGGTTGAGGTTGTCAAAGTAATTGTTCAGCTGGTTTTCTCTGAAGCCAGCATGAGAAGAAGCTCTGAAATTGTTTTATTGCGGGAAAATGAGTACAGTCCTCTTGATCTTCCACGTTATAAAAGTCTCCAACTCCTGCTGGAGAGACTTGAACAGTTGTTACCAAATAATCCCACACAGAGTCCACTCATTTTAAGCAAACGGCAATCTCCGGTTCAAGGTGTTGACCAAAACGTTATTTCATAAACAGCCTTTAATTAGCAGTGATAGCATGGCAACCTACTGTACCACAATATCCTTTTTTTTTTCCATCTTTCAGAAACGGATGTAACTGGCCTCATGGTTCGTCTGTTGTGCCAAGAATATTTTTTATTTTTCGTTTAATGTTGCAGTGCAAACGTAAGTCTTTAAAACTGCATCAACTTCTGTCGGGAATTCTTAAAGCAGGCAATGCTGATGGGATAAGGAAGTGGATATGTTTCATCACTGAATTTATTACCTCTCCATGTTGGAGAATAAGGGTAGATTACACTGATGGATAATACATCTGGGTTATCCTGTCTTATAAGATGCACCTCTTTTCTTTTCCTGTTATCGGAAGGTCTTTCAGGATCCCGTATACTCTTGAGTGTTCCACTCCCACTCATGTGTGTTGGAAGTGCTGTGTCCTCAGTGAAGCATTTCATCTAATATACAACAAAAGCTGAGCATTGTCATTAGTTGATTCATCGGCCTCCAGAGCTATGTAAGGTGCACTCTAAAAAGCATCATCAAGCAATGGCTGCACACCCTGTGCTGATATTTTTGTTCTTTTTGTGGCTGAAATGGGGATTTTGTTAATGTTTTCACAGTTCATATCTTTTCTGTTTTTCATAACAGTCTCCAAGCACTGCTTTACTATTTCCCTATCAGTAAAGGTCTTCTTATATAGTCCTAAAATTCATGTTATTTGCAGCAGACACTTGTGTGTTTGTCCTGTGAGGGAAAAATTGTGGCCCTTTGAAGAAGACTCACATTGGCCTTGGAAGCAGCTGAAGATTCACTTACAGACTCACTTTTAACCAGTTTGATGGTGCATGATATATGTATTCTGTTTCATGCTTTTGTCTTCTGTGTTTTCTTTCACGCTGGTTTTTACTGTAGAGCATTTTGTGTGGGGTTTTTTTCACCTATGAAAAATGCTGCATAAGTAAAATAAACTTTATAATTTATTTTTTGACTGTTGCCCTTCAGTTTCTTCGAAGTATCTATGTCTAGCCTCAGTGTGAAAATTATTATTTGCACAATTACAAACAAGCATTTCGTTCTCATAGAGTGCAGAAGGAATAAATGTTTCTCTGTTTATCTTACATACAGTTGTTAATAACTGCACATGTTTTCATGTTTAGTTACTTTTTCTCATACTACAGTATGCACAGGACACGACACTGCAGAGAGGGAAGCATTTACAGTGGCTATAAAACATTGTTGCAATGTCAAAGTGCAGTAATATCCTCATCACTGGTACACTTCACATTTAAGCTTCCTTTCAAATTACTATGATTTACTTGGTCCCAAACAAAGTCCAGCTGTTCTCAGCTGACCTTTATGACAGCTATAATACAGTTAACTTGATCATAAACACACCAGTTTAACAGATTCTTAAACAAAGGTGACTTCTTTATCTTCAAAGAAAGGAAATTCTGCTAAAAACTCACCAAGAGTTTGTCCACATTGCTAAATTTTGGGGATAATATTTCAGTGCAACACAATATAATACCCCCCCCACCCCACCCCCCCAAAAAACAAAAAAAACCCCAGCATAATAATTACAAACTTAACAACCAAAACTGATCGTTAATAACCTTCATCTCTGCAAGATTTATTGCATGCTCGCCATATTAGACAGCATTTGTTTCAGTTAGCTGAACATAATAAAGTGGAAACTCTCTTTAAGCCTTAAAGCTGCACTGATCAATATATAATATTAACAAACTGACTGATAGGTATGAGTAATGTTAAAGAGTTGCTCGTAGTGTGAAACCCACAGGGGATTATCAATAGACCTCACAGTGTGGAGCAACATTAAGGCTTATTATTTTGGTTTCCTCACCGAACTTATTGGAGCTTCACAAACAAAAAATAAACAAAACATACAACTAAAGGGAAAGTAAGTCCCTAAATCAAATCTATAAATGTACCTTTGTATTAGTCATCCTTTCATCCATCCATCCATTCATTCATCTAGATGAATTTGGTGTGAGTTACATGATTTTGGAGATAATGCAACCACTCCCAACAATTATGTAATCACCACACATGGAGGATGTTTATTCATTTTTTAAACCTTTGTTTTTTTGGTGATTCATACTTTTCCCAGCAGCTGAAGCCATAATGTCAGCATCTTCAGTGTCTCAGCATCCTATTTTACTCAATAAATAAAAAAAAACAAGAGCAGCAGATCTAGACCGAGATATCTTTGAATGCCTGAGCTCCTCTCTCTAAGTCTGATCCAAGAGGAAACTCTCCCAAACCTTACCCGTTACCCTTAATTTCATGACCATTGGTCATGTATCTGGGATCTAGATGGACTGGTAAATCAAGAGCTTTACCTCACCTTCGGCTCAGCTCTCTCTTCACCATGGCAGTCTGGCACAACACCCACATTACTGCTAACACCGTCCCAGTCTGACAGTACTCACGATACAATTTCCTATCAGTTATGAAAAACTTCCCAAGATACTTGGGAGCACACAGGAGTGAATCCAAACATTTACATACCATTTATTAGCTTTATGTATAAAAATACAGAAGTGTAGTAAAATCCTAATGTATCCTGTGGTGTGTTTATAGCTATTTCTACAGCCCCCAAAACGTCAATTAATCGACCTTTAATAGTTCCTTATTGAACAGTAGCATTCAGAACTGGCATCACATATTTGTAAGAAGTGGAATTACCTTCTGAAGTCATTCCCACTAGTGTGCAAAATTCCCCCTAAGGGCCAAATAAACTCATCTGGAATATCTCTGTAGAAAACTTGGCAATTGCTACATACAACAGACTATATAAAGAACAGCTTCTGAGGGTCCCTCAGTATTTAGATTATTGTATTTTGGTCTGCTTTTATTAATTACCACACCATTTCACAGTACTTGTTCTCCCCATTCGCTGTATAATAAACATCATCCATTTGAATTTCTCTTCTCCTCACAGTTGCACCCTAAGTCTATCTTCTTATCATGTTTGGAGAGGGAGAAAGATAGCAGGCTGAAAAGTCTAAGCCAATCAGTGTTACTCGGTTCCTTGCAGGATGTTCACTACAAGGTAGCCCGGAAAGCTGACAGAGCCAATCATCGCCAAAAGACCACGCATACCGCCGGAAACTTCCCCCTCCCTATTTTGAAGCAGGCACCTCGTCATCTCATATTAGCCCCCTGCAAGGAGCAAAGACGTGCACGCACGCACCCCCAACCCGGAGTCATCTGGCATCAAGCTCTATCTGAGAGCTTTCATGAGCCAAATCAACACGCCGCACCTCTTCAGCCCCGGAGGCGAATACTGTACCTCCTCTGAATTACTTTGTCAGATGTTCATACTGCCTCAGAACAGGTAATGTCACTCCTGAGATCATCCAGCAAGTCTTTCATGTCATCATGATTTGTTGTTTGGAAAAAACTGAATTCAAATACCTAACTTGACGTTATGTTTGCAACCCACAAATTTGAAAATCAAAAATGTTTGTTTGCACTTTTTTTTGTTCAGTTTTATAAGAAAACCAGGCAAGCTTTGCAGCTCTTTATGCCTGCTTTAAACTGCTATAGTTGAAAATATTCTTCAGGGAACAGAAAGCGTTTCCACGCAAGATGCTCAAGGAAATTCAACTTTTTCTCATGATTTACTTAGAAAAGAAAACAGTGATTCATTGATAGCTGTTAGCACATCTAATGGTAAATTGCAAAAAAAGAAGTCTTGAGAGTGGATTCTGAATTTTCCGAAATGTCACCTGACTCATCCTGCAGCCCTCAGTGTAGCTCGCAGCATCCACGGCAGCACCATACATCCAGTTGCTTTTAAAGGTTTACAAGGTTGAAGCCCACTAATGTGACACAAAAATAAAAGCATTTGATATTCAAGTTCATATTCATTTAATGAAATCATTGCATTAATTATTTAAAGATCTCTTTTTGAGTCTGACTGGAAGTGAACACATAAATTAGTTGCTGTCGGGAATCGACATTTTGCTAACTGCATTAAGGAGATCAATTCAGGGATACTTGCTGTCCGACCTTATCATCCTCCATATTTATCCAACGAGGCCAAGTTACTTACAGTCTTGATGTTCGTTTTGTTTTTTTTACGCTGTTCCCTCTTAAATAACCCAACAAGCCACAATATCACCTTGACTATCACCTGGTTTAAATTTGAATTCGATTTGGCTAATTTTTTTGGTGAACGTGTTGGTCATGACATTAAGAATACACCGGCTCACTGACAGCACAACACATAAGATAAAATAAATACTGTATTTATCACAGAACATGAAAAACAACCAACACCTCAGAAATGTAAGAAAACACATTAAAATGAAGCAAGCATTACCTGTAAACCACTTTTGACAAACAGGAGTCACAAAGTGGTTGCACAAAAAATATAAGATAAAAGTTAAAACAGATAAAAGCTAAACACAAATGTAGAAAATGTATGAACGTAATTATTAAAAATGATTAAAAGCAGTATGAGAATCAAAGTCAGCATGTAAACTGTGCAAAGGCAGAACTGGCATAGAGTGTTTTACTGAGAGGCCTGAGTAAACAGATACGTCTTTAGCTGGCTTTTAAAAGATTTCACGGGATCAGCAAACCTCAGGTGAACAATTAGAGTGTTCCTCAGCTCAGGCACCATTGCCTCAAAGGTTCTTTTACCAAAGGTGCTTAGACAAGTGAGCTGAACAAACAGTTTGCAAGTGAACCCGAAGAAGCAAAAAACAAAACAAAACAAAAACACATCACATAAATTAATTTGCATGTCCTTGAATGAAATAAGTATTTGATCCCTGAGCAAAACGTGACTTTGAACTTGATGGAAAACCCTTGTTGGTAATCACAGCTGTAAGGTGTTTCTTGCAGGTCGCCACCAGGTTTGCCAACGTCTCCGACGGGATTTTGGCTCAGTCCACTGTAAAGAAACTGGTACTTGCAAACTTGAAGCTTCCGCTCCCACACTAGATTTTCTCTAGGACTGAGATGTGGAGACTTACTAGGCCACTCAATGACCTTAATGTGCATTTTTTTAGCCACTCCTTCAGTGCCTTTGCTGCTATTTTGAGTCGCTGCCATGATGGAAGACCCATCAGTGACCAGTCTTTCTTCCCTCAGTGTTCTGGCTGAGGGAAGAAAATTGCCCATCCATTGGTCCCTCAATGCAGTGGAGACATCCTGTCCCTTACCAGAAAAACACCCACAAACCACAATGTTTCCACCTCTGTGCTTGACTGAGGGGATGGTGTTCTTCGGCTCAGCATTCCTCTTGTTTCAAACACAACATGTTGAGTAGGGCTGGGTATCGTCACTGATTTCTAGAATCGATTCGATTCGATTTAAATCTGGGAAATTTTGCCTCAGATAGTCAGAAATATTATAATTCAGATCAGTACATTTACATATTTTTGTATCTATAAAAAGGAAGCTGACACTCGCAAGACTTTATCAAAGGTGCAAGCATCACAGCAGATGCCTTTGTGTCAAAGTAGCTGAAGATAAAACACAGAAAAACATGAAGGTGATTTTCCTGGCCTTGGATTTTATAAAAATATTCTGCAGTGCATCAAAAACGAAAGAAAACCATTAATCAACATATGAACATTACCTCTGAAGTTACAGTGGTTTTATTAGAGACACGGCTAAGCGTTTTGCATTTTGCATAATTTTAAAAAGTTTACATTTGTTCAGAAGCCTATTGAAATGAGTCTTTCTTTTCGGAAGTAAGTAAAAGGGGAAAAAACAGCGGCCGACAGCGCTGTAAGAACGGTAGACTTGTGCGTAACAAGCAAGAAAATAATGCAGAAAACAGATTTTTAGACGGGAAACTGTTCTTCAAGTACAGAGAGAGAGAGAGAGCTGTGCATGAAGTGTGGTGGCAGCAAAACCGCAAAAGTCAGAGTGAATTCATGACAATGTTTTTGTGAAGCGTAGTTTGGATCTTCTTTTGCTGCTGGTTTGGTCAATAATATTTGGAGAGAGATAAAACTAACAGCTTTAGGATCAGCGCAAAAAGGGTGTAAACACAAAGCAGGGAGCTGCCGAAACATCAGAATCAGCGAGCTGTCGGCTTTCAGCCCCGACCGTGTCCGTGCCGTCGGGTGAGAAAGGCGACATCTCACTGATTCTGATCCGTCGGCGGGTCCCACCTTTGTGTTTACGTCTTTGTGCAGAATCTGTGTACCTGCTCTCATTTACTGTTTTAGCTGTTTGGTGGTTGTTGAAATTTTGTGAAGTTTAACCTGAGATTCTGGCGTTTCGGGCAAAAATAAATTAATATTAAAAAAATCGGTTCAGGATTTTAATGAATTGATATCACGTTATCCAAGCCAGAATCGATTTAAATCGATAAATCGATTATCAAAACCCACCCCTAATGTTGAGTTTATGCTGGAAAGCTATACTTTGGTTTCATCTGACCACAACACTTTCTCCCAAGACTGAATCATTTAGATCTTCACTGGCAAACTTAAGAAAGGCCCAGATATTTGTCTTGTTGCCTTGTTTTGTTTTGGGATTTTTTGTGTGGGGATTGTAGTAAGTGAGAAAATGTATAAATTCTGCAGGGGATCAAATAATTATTTCCCCCACTGTAGGTAAAGATGAGGATTTAAAACTGGATCCTAAATGTTGCAGACAGCCGGTGTGGGATGATATGAGACTGTTTGATCTAGCGAGCAGCAACATTTTGAGTTACCTGCAGTTTGTGCAGGTCAGATTTACTCAGTGTGAAGAAAACTATGAATTACAGAAGTTTATACGAGAATAGAAGTAAGCGCAGTGATGCAAATTTCCAGCTACTCTTCATATGTGTTGGAGCAGCTTCCTGTGTGGAGTTTGTATGTTCTCACCGTGCCTGTGTAGGTTCTCTCTGGATACTCTGACTTCCTCTCACACTCGAAATCCATTGTGTACCCGAGCCTCTCACCTAATGATAGCTAGGAGAGGCTCCAGACTGAATTGGATAACCAGAAGAAAATGGATGAATGAATATGAAGAGCTATTTGTAAGATGGGTATGAAAGTGATAGCTTAAAGATAACCCCTAGATTAGATGACAAGCAGAGGACAGAGGAACTATATTTTTCTATATGATCTATATGAGAATCTCAGTCTTATAAGTTCTAAAGTGGGGAATTTGTCACTGTCCAGTCCCTGACATTAAGGTGAATTAGCCTAGAGAACTTCTAAACCTCGACTGGTGTGAAAGAGAATAAACCTGGATACCATCAGCAAATAACTGGCACCACCAAGCTGTCCAAATAGTCCAAATAGATATAAAGCCACCAGTACAGATAGTGAAGCTAATGCAATTAAAAGGCTTGAGTCTGAGGAGCTTGATAAACAGTTCTTAATAGTTTGACTTTTTAAACTAGGTCAAAGCACTTTAGTTAAGTTTTATTGCCAAAAGGTGAAAAAATGGGAAAAATGAAGGTAAAAACCTTCCATCCACACCTGAATGACAACACTTTTACATGCTGCTTATTTCTTTTTTTTAAATCTCTATTCATCTTTTAATCAGTGGAAAAAACTTTTCATTTTCCACTTACAGTATTTCACATAACATGGGCTCCAAAGAGAAGTGTTTTCTTTTTTTATCTGGCTCTTTCAGCAGCTAAAACAAATACATGTTTGTTGTTTTACCTCATTTCACACTTTCTGAGGAGAGTTGAAGTATCTGTTAATAAGTAAGACAAGCGGTGGGTAAAATTCCGCCTGTGTTTCTTCTTTTGTTTGTTTTAGGGAAACATTGTTATTGTGATGTCTCTACGGTGAATTGGGAAAGCATATCGCAGACAGGTCACAGCTCTCCTTGTATTTGCACATTAAAAAGGCTTGCGGTTTCTTCTCATTATTATTCTTTTTTTTTCCTCCTGTATAACAGTGAAAAAGGTCCCTCGGCTTTCATGGCAAAATCTATCTGACTGATACAAGGAAATGTCAGCCGAATCCAAAAGTTAAAAAAAAAGAAAAAAACAACCTGATTATTCCTTCCCGTGAAAGGTCAGCAGCGACATGGGATCTCAGAAATGTAAGATAAATTTGTGCAACATTAGGTGTACCGAGCCAAACCTGAGCTGGTTATATGTGTCTGTCCTCACCCCCTTTTTTTCATTTGTTTATGAAATCTATGGGTTTCTGATAAACTCCACGCAGCTCGACAGCATCTGCAGCTCATCTCGGGACTTCTGTTTTGCCTTCACAGTGAGCGGACACAGTTTATAGCAGCTGACACAATCTGACGTCTCCATCAGGCTGATAGTTCGCATGCAGTCATTTTGTTTTCTTCCACAGGTGACCGCTTTGCTCGCTCACACAGGCAGTGGAAGATGTAAGAAGCTTGCTTTTTATGGATTGCATTCTTAACAGTTGGGAGTGGGTTTTTTTTCCTCTTTCCTTTTTTTGGATGCTCTTTGCAAAAACACAAAAACACAGTGGGTGATGGAAAATGTTTTGAGCTGTGCATCACTTGAGGAGCTTTTAAAAAGGTTCTCCTCTGATGGCCAAAGGCAATTTCAAGTGGCATATGCAACCACCTTATATTATCATGCGTATTTTTTAACAGTGTTTTCTACTCTGGGTAATAACAGAAAACAATCTAGGACCAGAGCAGGTAGATGAGAGTGTCTCGTGTCACTCCCTGTTGAGGATCTTCACAAATTTCCACTGGAACTTGGCACAGCACGCCTTTGCTCTTGCCTAATGATGCAAATTATTAAAATGCTTTCTCTCCACAACCTGTTTCATCGCGTTTCCTTCCAGAAATAATTGAGGAATCTTTTTATGTTTTCAATTAGCTGCTTCACCCTCCTCTCTCCCCGTTCTTCCTCGCCAGTTGACATTCCTTCTAATTGCCAAAGATTCAGGCTTTTCTTGGAAATGTTGCGGGGCATCACAATAGCAGTCGCTTTATTTTCCCCGTCAATCTTCTACAATGGAAAGGAGGAGTGAGAAGGAGTTTACATATAATTACTTGAAGAATAAAAGCTTTAATTTTTTCCCCTTTCTGCATCAACAATAGTGCATACATATTCCTCTCAGGGAGTAATTACACTGAATGTTGACACAGTTATATTTTTGTTGTTTTCATATATCACTGGGAATCCTGCCGAGAGCCTCCTAAAATAATCCCTCATGTTAGCTTTTCATAAGTTAAAGTTTGATACCTAGCAATAGACTTATTCTGGGGAGTTACATAATGCTGTTTAGATCAATGCTGTCTGTGTCTCATCATGTGACAGACAGCCACAAGGCGGTTTGGGGTTTGTTTTTGTTTTTTTTGTTTCTTTTGGCACTGATGCCTTGGTGCTCTGGCTGAGAGATAATGGCACCGTTTTATAGACCTAAAAAGTCCATGTTCCATAGATTGGTGGAATGAAGATGGCATCAGATGTTTTCCTCACTCACTGATTAGGTTAAGGCACTAAAAGCTACTTAGTTTGGGTTATC
>NW_005187438.1:466522-480417 GCF_000239375.1 Pundamilia nyererei | reverse complement strand
ATCTTTGTGTTTTGAAAACAAATTTGCTTGCAGAGCAGTCTATGTACTCATTCTTAAACAGCATAGCTCAGATAATCCTCTTTTATGACACTTAAAAATAATGAAATAGAAATAATGAAACAAAGTCCCAAAATTTGTCAGGAAACCGTTGATAGAGGTCAGGGGCAAGGGCTTTCCCCCCATAGACTCCTGTAAGGCCCTAAACCACAGGTATCGCCCTCTGGTGGACGCTGAAAAGAAGCTTCTATGTTGGCTTAACTTTTCAGACTCAGAGGCCATCGTTCATACCTCTATGATCTCCCAATCGAGGGCCATTCTAACTTTATCTTAATGAAAATTAAATCTGTCAGAAATTATATTACACATTAGATATGCACATGCACCGAGCCTGTTTTCTGTGAATCCCTCTTCACACAAATCTAATCTCCCTCATGTGAAAGAATGGTTAGTTCTGCCAGTGACAATTAAAACTCAAACCCAAATACCCTGAATGGCATTTGCAGAAGTGTCGACTATAAATTCTATCAAAAAATGTTTTATATATTAACAAACTTGCAAATTATAACTTGTAAAAAGCTGTTTAGCATTTCCAAGACACCATGCAGACTGCCATTCATTCATTCAATTATTTGTTTCCCCCCAATCCTCCCTCAGATGAAGACTTATTGGATAATTTAAATGTTCCTGCTGCTGCCCCAGTGCTGATAACGAAATTAACCACTCTGGATGGACAGTGGGCTCGTGTCACTGTAAAATAGCCTTTGTGGACCCTGTGTACGGGCTCCATAATATTGTGTCTTTATAGAAAAGTAAGACAACTCTAATAAAACCTTTTTACGGGGTTGCTCACTGCACTGGGGTTGATCTGTGATTTCTTCCACGGTTGGAGGCTTTAAATCTGCACTCTGCGACTGCAACAATTTGTTTGAACCCTTGTGGAAAGAAGAAACAACTTGTAACACTACAAGGACAGATTAACACATTAAATTGATTGTGGACTCATTCAGCAGTTGTGGAGAAACATAATCAATGTTTTGTTCCATTAGTATATCCAGTATATGCATCTATATGATTATTGCCTTTAAAATCTGTGACCACTCTAATGGTGTTTTTCTTCCAGCTTTTCTCTTTAGTGCCTGCTATAGTTGATTATCTGCCTCCATCTCACCCCATTGCCAGCATGCTGCTCTATCACACCATCTCTTTGCATGTCCTCCTTTACTACATCCATCAACTTCCTCTAAGGGTTTCCTCTTTTCCTTCTGCCTGACAGCTCTATATTCAACATCCTTTGTCTTGTATATTCACTATCCCTCCTCTGCACATGCCTCTCTAAGTTTGTCTCCAAACTTCTCAACCTGAGCCGTCCCTCTGATGAGCTCATTCCTAATCCTGTCCATCCTGATCACT
This sequence comes from Pundamilia nyererei, assembly GCF_000239375.1. Classification (NCBI taxonomy): domain Eukaryota; kingdom Metazoa; phylum Chordata; class Actinopteri; order Cichliformes; family Cichlidae; genus Pundamilia; species Pundamilia nyererei. The sequence goes on along the minus strand of NW_005187438.1, from coordinate 479,007 downwards.
CATAATGAAAATCAGCTCTGCCACCTCTGGGTCAGCCTGCTGTCTTTTTGTTAGTGCCACCATCTCCAAACCATACATCATAGTAGGTCTCACTACCACTCTGTGAACCTTCCCACTTGCTCTTGTTGGTATCCGGCTGTCACAAGTCACCACTGACACTCATCTCCAGCCTCTCCACCCTGCCTGCACCCTCTCTCTCTTCACCTCCTCTGTGCACAGTCCATTGCTTTGGATAAAAACACAGTATTTATTTAAAAAGAAAGGATAATAATCTGACAAAAATATATAGATAAAATAAAGGCTACACGCGGGGCACAAGAAAGTCAGATTTACACAAGAAACAATAAGAAAACACCAACCACTGGTTGCTGTTTCTGTGTGTGTTTGCTTAGCAGATAATTTGCCTGTAAATAATAAAGTACAGAACCAGTATCCCACTGAAGCTGTGCACTAGTTGTTATCAAATGTTTGCAAAATATGTTGATGATAACAGCATCCAACAACCAATCCAGTTATGTTCACAAGGAAAGCAAAGGAGCGTTACAGTATGCTGGAAGAGCATGAAAAACTAGTGTTACCTCATTCCTACAGTGCGCACAGAAAGTATTCGCAGCCCTTCTTGTCCACATTTTGTCATGTTACAGGCTTATTGCAAAATAAATTAAATTCTTTTTACGCCTGAAAATTAGACACACAATACTCGTTAATGACAAAATGAAAAAAGGTTTGCTTGAAATACCTGCAAATTAATGAATTAAAAATAAAAAACAAATATATATCATGTACATAAGCCTTTGCCTTGACACTCAAAATTGAGCTCAGGTGCATCGTCTGTCAGATAGCTTGATTAGAATCCATCTGTGGTAAATCCAGTTCACTAGACATGATTGGGAAAGGCTCACAGCTGCCTATAAAAGGTCACATAGTTGAAGTCTAATTGTCTGTAGACCTCCAAGACAGGATTGTTTGGAGGCACAGATCTGGTGAAAGGTACAGAAAAACTTCTGCAGCATTGAAGATCTCAATGAGTACAGTAGCCTCCATCATCTGTAAATGAAAACGTTTGGAAACCACTTGGACTCTTCATTGAACTGGCTGCCTGGCCAATCTGAATGACTGGGATTAGAGAGCCTCAGTCAGGGAGGTGACCAAGAACCTGATGGTCACTCTGACAAAGGTCTCGGATTGCTCTTCAGAGAGGGAAACCTAACCTTTGCCAGATGGAAGACAGTCCACTTGGAATTTGCCAAAAGGCACCTGAAGGATTCTTAAACCACGAGAAACCAAATATCTAGTTTGATGAAACAAAGACTGAACTCTTTGGCACGAATGCCAAACATCATGTCTGGAAACCAGGTACCGTATCATCACCTGACCACTTCCATTCCTTCATCCATCCATGTTGTGGGGATTATTTTCATCCTGGAAGATTAGTCAGGCTCAAGTTAAAGATGAATGCAGCAACATTCTTAATGATAACCTGCTCCAGAGCACTCTGAACCCAGGACAGCAACTGAAAGCACACAGCCAAGATAACAAAGGAATGGCTTCATGACCACTCTGTAAATGTCCTTGAGTGGCCCAGCCAGAGCCCAGATCTGAACCCAATTGAACATCCCTGGAGAGCTCTGAAAATGGCTGTGCACCGATGCTCCCCATCCAAGCATATGGAGCTTCTGCAAAGAAGAATCAGAGAGACTGCACACAAACAGGTGTGCTAAGCTTGTAGCATCATGCTCAAAAAGACTTCAGGTTATAATTGCTGTCAAAGGTGCTTCAGAAAAGTAACGAGCTACCATTTTATATTTTTATTTTTCATTTTTTAAAAACTTAGAAGAATTTTAAATGATTTCTATTTTGTCATTATGGGATATTGAGTAAAAGTTTGAAGTAAAAAACGAATATGATCCATTTTGGAACAAGGCCTTAACATGACAAAATGTGGATTAAATGAAGCACTGTGAATGCTTTCCGGATGCACTGAACTTCCCCTGGCCTTTGTTTAATTGCATCCTGTGCTACTCTTCACTGGGCATCTTTCTTCTCCCGCTCATCTTTTTCTATTCTTAAGTCAAGCAGGCTGAGCAGGGATGACAACTGCTGACTGAAACATTCATAATAAGAAAGAAGCAGTTAGAACATTATAAATCTCTTTGACTTCAAGTTCACCACACCAGTCTGTTCCTGTCGAGTCTGTGGCATCAGTGCTGCAATGCAACTAAGAAAGCTACTAAAATAAAATGAAAGGTATTTTTATATGTCTGCTTTATTATATTTGAGAGGAAAATGTAAATAAGTTTTTTAACCAATTAAAATTCATTAGCTTATTCATAATATAGTATTTTTGTCTCATTTTTAGCTTGGAGATGCTGCTTTCCTTCTTTTATTATTGAAGACAGTAGTTAAACACTTTAATAAACTGTAACATTTCCTGACAGAATACTAACACTAACTGTAAAGCTTAATAAAGATGAAGGAAACCGTAGTAAGTAGCAGTAGTAAAAACATCAGTTATAGCAGTCTAATTTTAGGCAAACCAACAGGCCCTGAAGTAAAAACTGTATTTGTGACTGTAATTAATAAAGCAAACACATATAGAATCCTAGTGGGAAAAGCACTGAGCTACACGTGCCATAATGAAATCTAACTAAGAGTAGTTTACTGTACATCCTCTATAGTCCCAGTTGGTGAGAATAAATTCACCCTTCTGTCTCCTGCAGTGTCCTGATGGAGGTGAAAACTAGGCTAACCTTCCTGGCACTATCCCCTGGGAGGAAGTGGCAGATGTACAGAACCCTACTTGCCCTCCCCAGCACAAATGAAGCACACATACACACTCACACACTTCTAACCCAAAAGCTCTCCAAGGTTCTGTCTCAAGCCGAGCCAAATACCCAAGCTAGGGTAATCCCAAGGGAGCTCAACTCCACCAGCGGCTCTCCCTTCAAATCCGTGTGGGTCAGAAAATCCAAAGAGCAACTGCTGAACCTCTGGAGAAAGGGGGTGAGGGCGGGGGGGCTTTTGCTTTGTTCACCCTCCTATGTAGCACTGCTACTCCTGAGCAGAAAGTAAGGATAGCAGAGGGAGCCTGGCCAGCTATGTGCACCCTTTGAAAAAGCACACATATTGAATATACGGGCCTCTGTGGCCTCTCTCCTGGGGTTCAGCAGCACATCACAGATGTTTACCATTAGAGATCCATCAGTCATGATTATGCCACACAAGTGAACTGGAAGGAAAATCAACACTCACAGCATCCTGGAAGTACAACAATCAATTACACACTAATCCCATAAATCGCTCCAGTCTTCTGATCAGAAACAAGGCTTCAAGGTTCGCTTTTAAACATGGCAGCATTGTGCTGGATGCCACATCAATGAGCCATGATGTTAAACAGCTGTCAAAGAAACTAAAATGGAAGAAGTCAGAGTTACAATTGCAATCAGCCAAGCTGGTCCCCACCCCCAAACCGTCCTTCAAAGCAAAATCATCAGGATTATGGTAAAGATATTTTGGACTTTTTAAAAAAGTATTTATTCATGCAGTGACTATCATCCATCCTTCCATCCATTTTCTGGTGCATATCCAGGATGTTGCAGCAGCAGCCTTGAGCAGATATGCCCAGGTCAGTGCGGCCATCTCATCCAGCTCTTCTGGTGGGACACAGAGAACACTAGGAGGCATCCTAGTCAGGTCCCTGAACCACCTCAACTGGCTCATTTCAATGAGGAGGTGAATGGCTCTACTTTAAAGGGGGCATGAGACGCAACACATATAAAGGCTAATTTACAGCTTTGAGCCCTGCTCTCAAAAACTGACATAGATCTAACTCTGTCTGCGAAGCTGGATTTAAGAAATAAGTGCTTAAAATTGAAGTTTTAAAAACATGTTTAGTGCCATCTTCTATCGGTACAGAACGTGACGTCATGTGGTTGGTTGGAGCTAATAGACTTACTTTAGTTAGCTAACTAATGACAGAATTGATAACTCAGAGGAAAACAACGACACTAAAACTAAAAATCTGTTTAAGGAGATCACTTTTGGGCTGTCCCTGGCTGCAACAATGAGTTTTATGTTAACACGCAAGCATATACTGTCCACTTTCACTCTCTGTGTCTTTAGCAGTAAGTCGCTGTTCGTTTGGCTAGATGCACTCAAACAGGAAAATGTAGCTGTTAGTCCAACCCGTTCTCACTCCCAGGTTAGTCATAATGTTTGGGTTTGTAAAGCACTTAATAAATGAGGACTGTGAATAGCTGTATATTAGCCTTTATTTGTGTAGCATTTCATGTCCCCTTCAATTATTTTGGTCACTACCCAGTGCTCGTGACCATAGGTGTAGGTGGGGATATAGTTTGACTGATAAATTGACAGATCACTGTTGAAGTTTGGTGCAAATATTCAGAGCACTGCAGATAGTGCAGCAATCTGTTTGTCTCCAGGTCCCTTCTTCCCCCAGATACTTAGACACCTCCACTTGGGGAGAAAGTCATTCTCAACTCAATGTGGGCACCCCATGCCTTTCCAAGTCAGAACCACGGCCTCAGACTCGGAAGTGCTAATTCTTATCTCAACAGCTTCACACTTGGCTGCAAACCTTGATGAAGCCAACAGAACAGCAACAAGAGTTAGATCCTAAGACCAACAAACCCTCGACTTTAGACATTCTGTCCATGAATATTATGAATAGAATTAATGAAAAAGGGCAACCCTGCATAAAATCAGTTTTTGTTTACCAAAATATCCTGAAGTAACAGGAGAATATTTTCCTTATCAAGAAAACCACTGTAAAGGCACTGTAGAAGGAATCAGAAAAAAATAGCTCAGAAGTCAACACATGTAGACATGTTAAATTTGTGTTTTGCGGTGCATAACACAGAAATAATTTTTGGTTGAATATAAAAAGAGTAAAACGATTTTATTCCTTGTACCTCATCCCATATTTTGATCGGTTCCTGGACAGGATCATTCTGACCAACAATGCAGCAATACTGTTTAAAATTTACAGGGATATTAAAAGTAAAAGCCTTCATGCACCAAAGAAAATTAGGCTCCCAAAATGGAAATATGCATGACTGAGTCAGCTTTCGGGAGTAGCTCCTAAAGACCGAGTCAATATGGTTTGCAGTCATGAAATATTTACATCCAATATCCACATACAAGCTGTGAACTGATGGAGTGGCCTAATAACACCTCATTCCCCGATCCCCCTGTGCAAAGCAGCCAAAGGTCAACATCTGCTCGCACCAGTTTGGAAAACACTGGGATGCACAGGATGACTGGGAGGAGGGAATGCTGTCATTAACTGGAAACCAGAATCAGAATTGTAATCGCTTCATTTGAGCGCTGTGGCAAATGGATCGATGTCAGTGGTGGGGATAGTGTTGCAGGGATACATGAACATGCATGCAGATGGATACTTAATGTATAGCGTGCTTATCAACAATCCTGCAGGATCATACTATCTAAATCTTAATAAACTGACATTAGATCTATGGAAATAAAACATTTGCTATAAATTTCATCAATATTTGTTTAGTGAAATGAGTAAATCACATCACATTATCCTAAAAATGGTGAGTGAAACCTACATTCTTTTAATCCAAAACACTGGTCACACATTTTCAAGTAACATTAAGTCACATTATTTTGCTCATTTTTCTCCATTTTTCTCTTTCCAGTAATGCAATGTAAAACTTGCTTTATTCTTAACAAAAATAAATAAAATCTCTTCCCTTTCTGGTTAAGAATGTCTAATATATATCACCAGTTGAATAGAAAATTACATCTTCCTCTTCAAATCAACTCCATATTGGTAAAGAATGTCTTTGAAACTAATTTCATTGCAATGAACAAAAATGCTACTTTAAAGAAGAACTGTAAAAAAAAGAATGAAATGTACAAATATTTGTATACAAGGTTAGCGGTACTATGAAACTCAGTCTACATATTTTTTAACAGTATGCACGTCTAAAGAGATATTATGAGTAACAGCACTGTTCAGCCTCAGCTCATTATCAGATGTCACTCATATGGCCAGTCTGTGAGGCCTTGTAACAAATGAAAGCGGTGTCTAAGATACACTCATAAGATCGAGGTTTATTTTTACAGGCAAATCTTTTCCTTTGTTTCCCCCATCTGCCTGGGTTGGCAGTTGTATTCAGTATGTCTGATCCACCATGTAACATTTATTCCAGTACAATTTTAGATATTGGATTTGATTTGCATCCTCATGTGCGCAGCATGTATGGATCAGTCTGCGTGGCATCTCGCATTTCACACATCTCATCTTTGTGGAGGAGAGAGACGGTCCCCGCGGTGAGACGCAGCAGCTTCTGCCAGGGGTCCACACACCCCTATCATAAATACACAAACACACCCGAGCACAAACACACAATCGCTCAGTCACGCTGAGATACGTGAAGCAGACTGACGGTGTTTAGCTAAGGAAGAAAAAAGGCCATTCAGATTATTTGCTTGTTGATTGACAGGTTGTTGCATATCAGTTCTGTGGTGCTGACAGCTAAACAACAGCAGACTAACAGTAGAAACGGGTTATGATCAAAGCCTAAAAATCTCAGCTTGTGCCATATCAAGTCTGATCTCTTCTGATTCGTCACCTGCAGGACCAACGCAGAACTCCTCTCTGAGCATTATTCATCGCACCAACACCAGACGATCCACTGGAAAATGGGAACCAAGAGAATGGTAACTAACTGTCAAGAAAGAAATTTGTGCAACCCTTTTTTCTCTCTCCTCAAGCTGAAAAACAAACCAACACATCAATCTTGCATGTGTTGCTGACGGATTTTGGACACCTTTTCAGGGAGATTTTGTTTGTCATTTGAATTTGTGCCATTGTTGTTTTACAGCCGGACCTTATCAACAATTTACAGCGCCTCTGCGGGTCTCTTTTCTCTTCTCTCTTCAAACTATGACAAACTTCATGTGACAGTTGTGTTTGCAGTGCAACACTGATCCAATATAGAAAAGTGTGAGGCTTCCAAACCTAATTTGCTGTATATGTTACCCCGGTGGCTCACTTGTTTCTTGTGCTAACTGACGATTTTGATTTATTTTCTGGCTACACAGCCACGACTCACATTTCACACCACAAATTTCAAATTTTCCTTAAACTGTGAAAACACTGGATGTTTTTTCTGTTTTCATTAATATGTACCTTGAAACTTTTTGTTGTGTATTTTTCAAAGCTTCAACACTCAGTGAAGAAGAGCTTGATTTGACAGGTTCTGCACAGAGGCTTCTAACAGTAACAAGGAGCTGAATCAAGAATCAGACAGCCAGGACCGGCAGCCACTGCACATGTCCATCACAGAGAAAATGGCAGCTGGCCCAAAAAGCCGCCGTCAAAACGCCAGCCAGTCCCCAAACATGCAACTGTCACGAGGAAAGAACTACAGCTGACAATTAGGAAGCTATCGTCATTCCCAAATCATTCTTATATGAGATTAGCCAGCGGTCCAGAAACAGAGGATGGATTTTAACCAATCATGTTCAATCATTATCGCTCACTGATGCTTCACAGAAACTTTAACCACCTGTCAATCCCGGAGATTTGGTCATCAACCACGACACCCTAGGGGCATCTGGCACATCCTCAGTGCTTCCTCCATGTGACTTTCAGGGAAACTGCAATGTCCCTGCACAGCGGGCAAACCAGCAGGGAGATGTATGATGTCATTTAATACCAGCCTGATCTCTGCACATCTGCATTAACTCACAGAAGATGTGAGAATTTGAACGAACAGCTTTATGTTGCTCAGCATGTTTTCTGTCTGGATTGATGATGCCCGATGCAGTGTTGTGTCAAAATACTGGATTTTATGGCGACAGTCAACATAAATCTCTACAGTGGAGTGCATCTGCAGCTACTGGTGACGGGTGCCACTGCACACAAGTTGTGGTAGGAGCAGCAAACAAGCCAATCAAAGAAATGTTGATTTAGAGTTTTTAGTTTTCAGTTGTTGCTCATCTGCAAGCTGCTTTGGAATATACCTCCACCCCAGATCCTTCTGCTCACACTGTGCCAGACTTAATTAGTATCATATCTGTTGACAGCAATACCTTCCCTTTTCAGTATGTGAGTTTTGCCTATGCTCTCTGAGCCATAATATAAAATGCAATAAATCAAAATAGCTTTATGTATACAGAACTTCAACAGTAGCTCTGACGACAAAAGCCAGATCACTTTTGTTTGCGAGCTGAGACCTTGGAATAATCAGCAGAGCCCCCTTCACCAATCTAATTAAACACCCAGGCACAAAGGATTTCTAAGTTATTTATTTATGGGATAAGCTCATTGAAAGCTTTAAAATTAATTTGTGACAGTTTAAAATTTTAGTGTACGTTTGTCACGGCAGGAGTTATGTGGTGATGTTTCTTGGTGCCAGTTGAAATCTAAACATCTGAATTAGCTGAAGTCAGGCAAGTGAGCTTTGACTGATGATGTGGTGAAAATCATTCCAGGTTGAATGAAGACTGATTGGATGACATTTAAAATTTTTTTTATAAACATACAATTTTAAATTACTGGAGAGGAAAACAACAATTTTCTTTTGACTGTAGTAGTCCGGCATGAATACAAGACACACACTACAGTGAATCTTCAGATTCTAATTGATACTCTTTGACCACTACAAAATCTCTGCTCTAATAAAGGCTTTCGGTTGCTTCTGACCTTGTTGCATTGTAAGATCTTAAAATAAATAGAGCATGCAATGTTATGAAAATGTATGAGCTGAGCTGAGAACTTCTTGCATTGTTTTATTCAGAGAAAGTTTGTGAAGCCTGAAGAGGGAACCCTCTCACACAGGACACGAAAGAAAATGAACCTTCAAAGTAAAACTGCAAACAATCAAAAAGACATACTAAGAATGGAGACAAGGAAACACTCAAGGAACAAGGCACAAATCCTATGGAAGATACATTTAGGGAAACACTAAGGGCATTAAATCCACAGGAAATAACAATCTCAAACTGTGGTTTCATGCACAAGCTGAAGGGAAATAACTCTAGAAAACGTAAGATAAACGGTAAAAATTCTAATTCAGTGAGTAGCTTCTGTACAACTGTAACAACCAAATAAATAACCTTGGGCTCTGTGAATAAGACACTTGAGAGTTTTTTTTTTCAAATACATCTTTTTAAATTAGTGAGTAAAAATGAACCTTTTAACAAAGAATCAGTGCCATCGATATTGAACTCGTCCCCTGCAGCTCTACTAAAGTGAAGAACAATTTATAGTAGTTAGTAATAGAAAGCCTCACCAGTGAGTTCACCATGATCGGCAACTTTTTCCAAATAGTTTAATATTGAGTTTCAAACAGTGATACAACCTTTTGCAAGGTTAGAGGGTTAAATGAGGTTATATGAGAAAAATGGTGAGGACAGGCACAGGGTGTACCAAGCACACAGAAACAGTTGCAGGGCCTTTTACTGTAGAACGCCAAAACAAAAGCTTGCAAGCAGGAAAAATGAAATGATAAAGTAAAACTGAAACAGCTGGAACAAACAATGCAAAGGCAAAAACCAGGTTGGTGAGAACTGTGTGCTGTATAAGGCAGCAGGTGAAGTGGGTGTGGCAGATGACTACAATGAACGTGCAAACACGTGGTGGAGTGCTGCATGAGCTGAAAGTCAAGCTTACAGAGAAACTGTAGCACATGGTTGGTGTTATCTTACATATTTTTCTCATTGTCAGTAACTGTCATTATATAACAAGAGTGTCATGTAGATTTGGGACTTTCCAAGTCACAAATACAATGTCCTGAAAAGTTTCCATAATATTCAGAACACTGTTGGGAGCAATTCCAAGAGGAGAAGATGATGCATTTGATATTTGGCAGCTCAATGAGGTGGTTTTTATTTCTTTTTGGACACTACAGCTCTATTGCATACACATTGGACTAACATAAAGTGGCAGGAGGTTTGTTACCAGGTATTGGTGTGTGATACAGAAGCTTTGTGAATGTGACATGTAAAGCGACATGAGTGCCTGTGTTACACCGCTGAAATGATGGGCCAACTCATCTCCCGTGCAACATATTTATTTTTACAGAAAACTGTAAAGACAGAAAAATGTCTGATTGATCAGTTCTTTCGGCGCGCGGGCCGTACGCTGCCTCTTCACCACTGACACTACTTCTAGTGTAGCTGACATTACTTTATACAAGTAACTTATACAGTTTCATATTGTGTATGATATAGTGTGTGAATGTGTGCGTGAATGGGTGGATGACTGGATATGTAAAGCGCTTTGGGGTCCTTAGGGACTAGTAAAGCGCTATATAAATACAGGCCATTTACAGGCCATTTACCATATTCATATGTACCACTTCTGTAAACTGCTTAAATCACAAAAATACATTTTACTATACACATGAATAACATAGTGAACTCTCATTAGTTTTATCTTGTTTTTACTACTGTTTTAATCTATTTATGAACCTGTCTTATTAACTGTATTTATCCAACTCTATCCCTTTCAAATAAACATTTTTCTTAACATATTTTTACAGCATTCACTTTTCATGAACTAAACATAAAGCAATTCACATTTTCTCTTATTGTGCAAAATATATATCTTGTGGCTTTAACCCAAAAATACACCTGCAATGGACTCACAAGCTTTAGGTACAGTCTAACACTTGGATCGGCACAGGCTAACAACTGGACCAACTTGGAAATTAGCTCTTTAGCTTAACATTCACCACAAACAAGACATTTATCATTAATCACCACTGCTGTCTGTCACGTTTAGAACCTCTGTTTTACATTATCAACCACCCAGCTTACCTGTAAAGACAGAAAAATGTCTGATTAATCAGTTCAGCTACCGATGCGTACAGGACTGAGCGCCCTCTGCTGGTGAAACTTAAACCACAGTAAAACTGACATTGCAGTGGCCTTACTAAAAGAAAATGTCTCTGAGCATCAAATAAAATGGGGGGCTACTATTTTCATGTCTCTGTCTTTAACATAGTGCCACACCTGATTATCACTAAGAGTAAAAGAAGCACTGGATAAATGCAGTCCATTTATTTGCTAGAAGAATACATGAGTTATTGATTTGTGTCTTTTCATAGGATTTTGTTGACAGCCATATACTTCAGCTGAGAGGGCCTTTGACGTCAGAAAACCAGAGGCTATTAGGCATCTTCAGATCTCATTTACTAAGGTACTGAAATGATAAAACTAAAAAAATAACATTTTGTTACAAGAAACATTCAACACTCGTGTGAAAAATAAAGTATGCTCTGTTTCAAGTCTCAGGTTTTATGTGTCAGGACATAATAAAAACTGTCATCTGGTCCTTCAGGTTCTAAAATTACTTAAATGCAACCTCAGATGAACAACAACACATGACATATTACACCATGCCATTATTTCTTAACAAAAACGCAGTAGCTAAAATGCAGAAGTGTGAAAAACTAGCTTGTAGAAACACCTTTAGCAGCAATAAATTACAGTGATCACTTTCTGTATGACTTTTTCAGTCTCTCACATTATGGAGGGATTCTAGTCGACTACTTGTCACAATGTTTCTTCAGTTAAGTGAGGTTTGTTTATTGAGTTCATTAAGGCGCTTGTTTATGCACAGCTCTCCTAAGGTTCTTTCAGTCAGGTTGATGTTTGAACTTTTTTGGGGCCACTGCAGCACCTTGAGTCTTTTTTTTCAGCTCCAAAACAAGCCCAAATCATCACCCGTTGACCACTGTGCTTGACAGCTGGTATTAGGTGTTTGTGCTTATATGTTGATACGAACTGTGGCCAGAACCTCCAACTTGGTCTCATCGTTACAAAGATCATCATTGAAGTCATGTGGTTTATTCAAGTACAGCTTTGCAAACCTAAGTTGTGTTGCTATGTTCTTTTCAAGAGAAGAGCATTTCTCCTAGGAAGCCTTCCAACCAAGCCATCTTTATTTTTTCGTATTATTGTACTGTCATGGACTTTAAGAAGCCAAGTGAGGTTTGTAGAGTTGTGGGGTTTTTGCAGGTTCCCTGAGTATTGCAGAGTCTGACCTTGGGATAAATTTGCCAAGAAGGTTGCCGACTGTCTTGATTATTTTTCACTTAAGAATAATCTTGATGAGCAGCAACAATCATTGTTGTCTGTCCTGTTTTGTTGTTGTTGTTTTGCATTTTGTTGACATATACCTGAATACTCCAGACCTACAAACTGCAAAAACGTCTGATTTTAAAGAGGTGCGCACTCTCGCTGATGATCAGGTGCATTTGATTAGCAGCACCTGGCTAGGGGTGTATTAAGTTTTACACCCTTTGCTTCCACTTTTGGATTATTTTGCATGAAACAACACTGTTAAATGTCACGTGTTACTATTCATCTGAGATTAAATTATTATAAATCCTATTTAATTATATGCACACAAAAGGTGTACTGTCTTTTTACATCACTCTATATAAATATCAAGTAAAACACACACTTATGTATGTATATATATA
>NW_005187438.1:428951-466502 GCF_000239375.1 Pundamilia nyererei | reverse complement strand
ATATATAAAAAATATGCTTATTTCACACTTTCTTATTTTGCAGAAAGTCTCTGCCTACCATTTCATATCTAGACTACAGTATTTTGAGACAAGTTAGACAGACTCCACAGGTCAGGGTTAGGAAAAAATGTCAGCAACAGTGTGAGAAAGATATAGAAAATAACCCGCTCTGCCCTATATTTAATGGCTCCTCTCTTTGACACGTTCTGTTTCTGAAACTCTTGACAGCTTGCACCAGCATCATCTTCATTTTGCCTTTTTTCTATTGCCTTTATTCTTTATCCATCTATATATCTATTATCTATCTATCTAGGTCTTACTTCTGTTCCATCGCTGTCTCTGTGTCTTCCACGCTGCTCTAATTGTTTTCCCACCTCACTCTCCGGGGATGTGTAGGCATGGCCTTGTTATCCCGGCTGATCGATGTGATTTATAGGTTTAGGGAGCGAGACATGCAAACTTTCTCATCTCCCGGGGATAAACCGGGGAAATCAATCACATGCTTTCACTTTGTGTGGGCCAATTCAGACCCGAAAACTACTTTCTCCAAAGACTATCAGGGAAGCTTTTCAAATCAAGCTCTTTTTCTTATCCCAAATACTCAATTTAATAATCGTACTCTGAGCTGTTTTTTTTTTCCTTTTTTATCCACATCTGCTAAAAATATACCTTTATTCGCTTATGACTGAAGCACATTTCTTTCCAAACGTACCATTTTGTGATTGTCTCTACAGTTCCGCTGAATAATATCCTCATGCAACTGTACTTTGTGCTAATTTGCTATGATGCAGTTGGCCTTCCTAACATTATCGCTTTGGCCCTCATGAGGACAGCAGAATGTAAAATACTGTAGCTGTGGAGAAATAAATCCACCAAGGTTGGATGATAACTGCTGTCATTTTTTAACAAACATTTTTTTTTCTTTAAGGAGCTCGGCTTCATTAGAGAAAAAAAAAAGGAGCATCGCAACTGAGTCAGGCACACATCGACTGTAGATTTGCAGCTTGTTTTTTTTATCGATCTTACACATGACTCAGGCTGATAAAGGGTTCAGGATACAACAGCACTATCACATACTGTATTGGATTAAAGATGGTGGGATTTTTTTTCTTAAGTCTCTCTTGTCCTCGATAATGCATCACACTGAGTACCTGTCAGAAAGGTATGTCAGATAAGCCACTGGATCAATACCAAACAGTTAAGCATTCAGAATCAGCCTTTAGGCTCAGCAGAAGAGTTGTAATGTTTGATGCACGTACTAAAAAAAAGAAAACATCCCCATCAAACTCAGCAAACACTTTAAAGAATATTAGAAAATAGGAGGCAGAAGGATGAATATATGTCAGTCTGATTTCAATCTGCTGTATATTTTATTTTTGTCAATGCTTCTGCAGTAAAACACAGTAAATGTCTCAGTATGGCTTTGCTGAGAAGGAGGAGAGGTGCAGACATCAGCACATAACAGAGCGGGCATCAGAGACCAACAGCCATGATTAAGTCGGGCATAGCATAAAATTTGCCTCCAAATTTGCTTGCAGGCTGTGTGTGCTTAAATACTTGACATTTGCCAATTGGAAGTGTAGAATAACTTTGGCTTTGTGGCCTGCTTAAATTTTTTATCCAGGCTGATTATGCCTCAAATGAGGAGAAAATCTATAATATTCTTTTCACATTTTACTTTTGTGACCATTTGTAAATTTGAAAAATACCAAATATTGACATTCAAGCTTGTCAGAATATAGCCTATGGCTCATGTGTCTATATATAAGCCAGGTTTTAATAATAATAATAATGATAATAATTTTGGGAACTAAGCAGAGCCGAGACTTTAGTCCTTCCATAAGCAACAAGTACTTGTTTCAGTAATGCTGCTTTATTTGAGCTTTTCCAGGTTTAAAAGAGTGAAATCTAACAACCACACAGCATCAAACAGGAGACACAGTTAAGTGGAATTTATGGTCCAGTGAAGCCAGTGGGCTCGCCGTCCACTCCACTCCAGGGCCTGTCCACCTGCCTGGAGTGAGGTCTGTAGTCAGATGGAGCCAGTGTAGAAGTACGACCGGTCTTTGGGTCACTTTGCTCGAGGTGTAGTTGGTCGCGGAGAATATCGAAATTATGACACACAAAGAGAGCGAAACCGAGAGATAAAAACAATGAAAAGTGTCACTGCAGCTGCTTTCTGTACTCGTCGTGCTTTGCTTTGCTTTATGATCTTTTAAGATATTCAAAGGTGGTGGAGACCAAAATAGAGCAAACCTAAAGTTTCTATGGGTTTCTGTGTGAACAGAAAATTAGATATTATAAGTTTATAAGATTCTGCTGCCCTGAAGTGAACAAAAATTAATTCTTCTTCAATAAATCAAACACTTTTTGTCATGGGGTATATCTGCTTTTTCAAAATGCTTTCACAATTAACTTTGGTTTTCAAGCCGTCTCCAGCTTGTCGTTTCTCTCTTTTGAGGCATCATTGATTCTCCAACATGCACTTTCACTTTGTTTGTTACATCTGCACGTTGGTGGTAATGGCTTGTTATAATAGCTTTTGATGCCATGCAATTGATCAGTCGAACTAGGATTTATGTCCTATTCAGATCAAGTGGGATGGATGGTAGAGACGGAAAGGATTTCCATGTTGTTTGTCTAAACATTATATACTATGTGTTGTGCACAGACAATACATCAGTTTGGATATACCAACAACAACAAATCTGATGTGAGGCACTCGCAGTGTTTGGTTTCAGGTATTTGCATTGCATTACATGCCACATTGGACACTTTGAAGGAAAAATTTGCTTTTTAACTTAAGGAAACAACATTTACAAGTCAAAACCTGCTGAAACTACCATGACTTCAATGTGCGGTATAATCTTCAGATAATGGTTCCAGGAAGTTATCCATAAAACATGTGGAAAGCAATGCATATAACACGTGAGCTGCAGCAAAACCCTGCAGTGTGCATGTAATTCATTTGCTCCTGCTAGAATTATGTGTCAGAACACCAGTAAGCTTAAATATTGTGGAAATTTCCAGACAATGTGAATAATGTTGATTATCTCTAGAGAATACCAAAGTCAACTTCCTTGTATTAATCTTGTTGTGGGAGAAAAAGTCAGGTTTAAAGGCCTGAAAGTGAAATTTTGATGACCAGACTACTGAGGGAAGCATCTGTGAAACAGGCGAGACTCATGGTGACAGTAGCCCAATGAGAGAAAAACTGATGACAGGGTGTTACAGGACCTAGAGGATTTGCTGCTACCATCTGGTTGACCAACATGACATGGAACACTGCAAATGTTTTGTCAGATGGTGCTGACATCTCATAGATACAACTCATAAGGTGTTCTCTGGCATCTGTCCCTCGACACAACAACCAAAGAAATGTCAAGAAACTGGTCCATTTAAAGGCTGGAGGGGTGGCATTGAAGTAATTTGCATGTTTTGGGTTTTACACTTTTCTTGCTGTTTTCACTTCCCTTTTACTGTCACAGTAAGGGTTAGGCATTAGGCACCAAAAAATTGCTGTAAGTTTTGAAAAGCATTTTGTTTTGTTTTGTTTTGTTTTTTTGTTCTCAAACATCCACCCATAGTGATTAAATGTGATGCTAAGAGCTCTTTTTTTGTAAACATTGATTTGTGATGAGTTGGGCGTGAGAAATTTATCCCGGTATTACCAAAAACAACATTTAACACTTTAGGGAGGAGGGTGGGCTGGACTGCCAGTTACCACAGGCAATCAATAGGTATTGTTCATTGTCATGTTGGATACTCGTACTACAAGTTTCAAAGAATAAGGTCTCAGATGTATTTTGCCAATACATCTGCAGGAATATATAGTAGATTTGGCAGTGTGGTTCTATTCTGCGGTCTAGCATGGATCACATGATGCAGGGAGTATGTTGACACCAATAATCCAATTAAACAATGTTAATTCTGTTAATCTGGATGCAATGGTTTCAGTAGGAGAAACATTTTATCACTTGTCCAAGTGACCTCTTCAGTCATCTAGCTTATGGTTACAATCAAAACCAGCACCATTGCATCACCCGTGCTTCTTAAATTGAAACCCATTGCAATACAACCAGCATAACATTGCATGAGGCAGGAAGAGTATCAAAGACCAGATGATGTATCAGAAACCAACAACACTGATGCTGATTAAGTCAGGTGGAGTATGAAAAGAAGAAGGTGAAGCTCAGGTGGGTTGCAAAGTGGCTTGTAGGCAAAGGAAGCTTAACTTGGCCAACCTTCTACATATATGAGCTGAATAAATTTCTGAGACTAGTTTTAGAGTTTGTTTTTTTACACTTGTGTCTATATAATCTCAAAGAGAAAATCCTTAATATGGTCATTCCCAAGCTGCCAAGGAGAAGTGGAGAGGAAGGTCAGCTTAAATAGAAAGGAGCTAAAAGGTCTGGCTTCAGGCAGTTAATCAGCCGATGAACTTCACGAAGGCTTAGTAGACAATAAATACGATAATAAATTATTGTTTTAAGCTGGGACTCATGCAAAGCCACCCTAGTAGAGACAAAAATATAGACCTAAAAATAAGCAGGTCTCCTTTTTTGTTATACGTAGCTAGTATGGTAATACTGGTTTTGCTGTTGCAGAGAGAAAGAATAATCAAACAGCAAAAATCTAAAGTATAGGATCACGTGTACACATGATGCTTTAAGAACACCTTTAACAATACCTTCGTTTGTTAGTGGGAATGAAAGCTAGGAAGTGTATTTGCTGGAAAGCTAAGTGCAACACAAAGATTTAAAAAGTCCCTATAGATGACAAAAAGGGCAACAATTGCTGCAGCTGCTGCTGTTATTGCTGTGGCATTGGTATCTGAATCTAAAAGGAGGTGTGTTTTCAAGCGATGTATAATATGATGCAGAACGGGCCAATGCCATTCAAAGTACAGCAGCAGAATTGTCAGCGGGGTTAAGGAATTGAAGCTGCACTTATCTCCGGTGACTTGACATAAATTGATGTAAGACTTTAAATCCGGGACTTCTTCAGACTTTGATTCGGAGGCATATGACGAGCTCGGCTTTCATTTGACTCATCGGAAACGCTTCTGAGCCCGCGGGGACATGAGCGGTTTGATTTTTATCTGTTTTCCAATGACTCAATACCTTCAATTAAGCCCAATTAGACTTGTTTAAGGACAGTTAATTATTAATCAGCCAAGGGAGAAGCAAATATTTACTTATTCATCATACATATTTCTTGTTTTGTTCATGATTATTTTATGAACCAATTTTCTTATAATGTGGAGTCATGTGTGCTGCATTCTAATGTAACAGGCTGAAGTCTGCTGGGGATGTTCGAGCCGCAATCCTTTAACCAAGCTTCAGACGGTCTGTTGATAAAACCCAGTAAAGAGAAAAGACCACAAAGTTAATAGACTATCACTCCCCCTAAAAAGAACTGATTGTGCTGCTCAGGGGGGTCACATACACAGTGAGAGGGGTTGCAGCCAATGTGAGAACAAAAGAATAAAGTGGGGAAAAGTGAGTGGAGCGAAAGAGTGTATTTTGAGTCCTGCGGGTTAATTCAGTGCCTTTCAGCTACAATTGCCGTGTCTAAACATTCATGAGCCGTACAGGGATGGATGAAGGGAGAGAGGGAGGGAGAAATGAGGGGAATAGATGGAGCAACAGCACAGCGCTCAGACACAAGAGGGAGAGCTGTGTGTGAGCTCATCCACAGCGCTCTGAGCAGGTAGAGCGAGCACAGGACACAGAGAGAGAGCGTGCAGGAGGAGGAAAGTGAAAGAAGGAGAGCGAAAGGGAGTCTGTCTCCTCACCTGAAGATTACTTTGTCTCACACTTCATTCACCCCGAGTGCTGGAAGGAGCAGCGAGGTAGAAGCTGAGTTCATCAGGAGTTGCCAGCGCTTGCTCTCTGGTCTTTTTCTTTTCTTTTTTTTAAATCCCCTCTTGCCTGGTTTTCCCTGCGCAGGGGGTCAGCTGGACTTTTCTCTGCAAGAAAAAACCCACAGTGGAAAGACTGAGATAGAGAAACCAACACGTCGGGAGGGAAAGTGAGAAAATTGCAGTAAATCCCAGTGTCTGTGAAGGAAAAGAAGTTCAGAGAAGCTCCAAAAGGTAAGGATTTTAATTTATTCCTCTCTTTTCCAAATCGTCTAATAAAAACATAATTATCAGAACAACCTGTAACAAGGTAAGTCAAATCCTTGCATTTTAAGGGCTTGTGCAGAGTGTGTCTTTGTGCAGTGGGTGTGTATTACAGCCATCATTTACGGACTTCGAGGAGAAGCAGCAATGTGCACTTGTGACGGCAGGAAGTTGACTCAGGAGGATGGGTTAATAATACAAGAAAAAGCAGAGGGACAGCTCGAGGTACAGTGACAGAAACAGGGGAAAAATACATGAGTGTGAAGGAGAGTTGAACTGAACGACTGAGAAAGAGAGAGGGGAATAGGAGGAGGAGGCATAGAGTGGAGTGGCGGGGGCTCGCTGGCAGCCAATTCAGTAACCAAGGCAGCTGACATGAGGGAGAGCCAACAGGGGGACAGTGGGATTTCTATTTTTCACCCTTGCTGAGATACGCCGGGGCTCTGCCAAGTCCCCTGCCTCATCCCCCATGGATAAAGATTTCATTGTGTGCTGCTGTGACTGAATTCATTAAGCATCTACATGTACTCTCCTCTGGCCGCACTACTCTCGTACGCTCCTTCCTCTCTCCAGCTTATACTCACTCTACACGACCGCTCCTCCTCTCTCGCTTTCATTGTAGTCTCAATTGGCCCAGCTCAACTTGTGTTGCATCAACAGTTGTATTTTTTTCCCCAATGCTCTGCAGTGGATGATACTGTGAACACAATTTTGCCAAGAATGACCCCAAAGTTTATTTAAGCCTGGCTTCAGGATGCCACATGGGGTCGCTCAATGTAGGTGGGGGGGTGTGGAGTGGGGGGCATGGGAGATTTATTAGATGGCAGCTTGGGAACTTTGCTGGCATTAATAACAAGAAGGGCTGTGAAATCCTGCTAAAACATGAAAGAATGCAACATTACAGTGGCTACCAATTATATCAGTAACACCTTTATACTACAGTGGATCACATAAGTGTGTTTTTGTGTTCCTTGGTCTTATTTAGCTCATGTCCACAAAACTGCTTTTGTTTGCTGTCATCAGTTTTTAGCTTATGTCTCAGGGCAAAAGCACCAAAATGCCACGTGATGAAAATAGCAGATTTACAAGAGCTTATAAATAGATGTAAATGAAAGCTAATGCTGTTCTGTTTTTTTTCTGGGTGTTTGCATTTGCTAACAAACAAATCAGTGTGTTGCTTGCAGCTCGTTTGTGCTGCCCCCAAGTGGACAAAAAGCTTGTTGCTGTAGGTTTCGGTTGGTGTTTTACGTTTTTTGTTTCATTTTGCTCATTTGTGTGGTCAACTCACACACACACAGAAAAAAACAAAACATTATTTGATAACTGACCTAAAGATTGTTATTGGTTGTCAAGTAATTGGTCCGAAAGAAAAAGATGAGTTTGCCTGCCAGCAAGCTCACGCTAAGGCTAACAAGAAGAAATTCATTAAATTTAGAGAAAAGGCAAAACAATGCACTGAATTAAAATTTATCTAATAAAAAATAGTCAATAACTGAGCTCAGAGCTGTTTTATCATCCCAGAATTGTTTATGGCAGCACATACATTGTGGGCTCTTTTTCTGCCAAGCATGCCATTTATTTTCTTCTTCGCACTTAGGCTAGTCCCCCGGAGTTTATGTTAATTTCTCAAACTTTTATTCGACCCCATCTCTGACTTTAGGGAATCTTTAATTAGTTTCTAGAAGCAGTGACACTAGTGATTCTTGACAACATTAATTAAAAATTGTTTTTCTTAAAAAAAAGTCACAATTTATTCAAAAGGTCACGCTGAAAATGAAGGTACTGCTTCATTAAAAAGGAGAACGATTGAAGTAAGAGAAAACACAATTCAGATGTTGTTCACTTTTTGTGCATTAGCCTTTCCCTGCCTTTCTCTCCACACTGAAGACCATGTCATCACCCTTTAGGTAAAAGGCTAGTATAGCCTTTATGGGCTCCTTATTGTTTCCAAGATGTGAGGCGCTTCGCTTGTGGTGAAATCAATAGCCCAGTAAATTCTTAATTGAATGACTGCAGGGCTTGGAGCCTGATGGTGCTTTATGGGCTACCAGAAGGCGCCTTTGAGAACAGACAAAATAACAAGGACCCTGCTGGCATTGTTGTGGTCTGGGAAGCAACGTCATGTCAATCAGCCAGGCCTGGCAGGCAACAGCGGCTGTGGGACGGCGTTAGTGCTTGTACACCTGCCATGTTATGCTTGAGTTGAAGCGGGTGTCACTTTACCTCTAATTAGCTTTTCTTCCTTTGAAATACTTTTTATGGCTCATTTGATCATCACGCAGTACATTTCAGTGCTATTTGACACCGGGGAGCCGTGTCACAGGTACCGCTGCTGTGATCGAAGACAGAAAACCGCCTTTGGGTTTAAAATTTGGAACACGACCAGATATGTTTCGTGCACAGGAAACACCCGTGTGGTATTGTGTGGTGGTGCGGATCCTTTTGTCATCTGTCTGAGCTACGGATGGATTGTCTTGACCTCGGGGCGCTCGCTGCCACTTCAGCAGAAACAAAAGACTACGATGCACACTTTTGGCCAATTTGTTAAATGTCACACTCTTTTAACACTGCAGTTTTTCACCCATCAGTTTGTTAACTAGTTGGGATGAGACAGTTATATGCAATTTTTAATCAAGTCCAAATCTTCAAATATTTTCTTTATTCGGAATAAAAAAGCTGTTTGCTAATTGTTTTTTTATTATCCTCAACAACATCATCATCATCATCATATTGTAACTAAATATTACTTAAATCTGGGATAAATATAGTATTGTATAGTTGATGCATTAAGTAATAGCATGAAAACTGGTATTCTCTGAGCCATTCTTGCTCAATGGCGAAGAGCTCTTTTGGCAGAAGAGCTGCTCTGGTAGTCATAGAGTGCTGAAAAGCTTATTTCATGCGGGTCCTGCGTGAGCCAGTTTCTGCAGCTAGTATCCAGCATTAGTTCTCAGCTCTCTCACTCTCAGCTGCAATCGGCCAGCTAGAACAGGTATGAAAACGGGCAGAGCTCCATTTGCTTCTGGTGTTTATTGCTCATTGCTAGTCGTGCTGAATATCAGGTCATGAACAAAAGCTGCAAACTTCAGAGAAACTCTAGGCAGCAGAGTCTGTCACGACACCTCTCCTTCACATATTTAACACACTCCAGCGATGTGCACTAAGTTGCTGGGTGTTATCTTTGAAAGTGAATATTGTCCGTTTTTGTGGGCTGTTTACTGATCTGAACCCAAAAAAGGGAAAATACAAAAAGTATTCATTTAAATGTGTTTTATGTTTTGAACCAAATATCCAGAAACCATAAAATGATGAAAACCGATTTGGTAAATGGTGTTAAGTGTTATTTATGACACCATGTTTGCACTGAAGCACCGCAGCAATTTCCTAGTGTTGTAAACCTGCTCAACATTTGGCAATAAACCCCATTCTGATTCTGATTCTGATTCTAAAACAAGGCTCTTTACTTCATTCTTTAACGGCAGAAACAATAGAGCTCACACCGGTACATTCAGATTTGATGCTTTAGGATATATTTGCTAACTTTGTGTTCATTGCACTTACCAGTACATAGCCTTATCCATACCAGCCAAGTGCAATAATATGCAAAAACTGGAAATATCCATAGAAAACAGGCTGATGAAAACCAGTTTCATTCAACAACCTCACACCGGCTGCGATTAAAAGATAACATTTTATAACAAACTGTAGCAAAGAGCAGGACTACTTATGCTTTGGAATTTGCATTTTCTTTACAAAAACAGTCACAATTTACAGTTTAGACCCTGAACTCTAAAGTAGGCAAAGTTTCTCGATATTTTGTGTCCTCATTAGCTCGATTGGCACCATGTAAGCAAAGAAATTATGTATTTCTTAAGCCACACTGGTGTGCCTTGACGCACCATTGAAGCCACTGCATGAGGGGGCACAGCTCAATTGGAGGTCAATCCATAGCAGGTGTAGCATCTTTTATGTAAGGGATATCATGACAGGAATGCAATAGGAGCTTGGTAGCACCCGCAGCATCCATACGACAAACAGCTACATGAATATATGTGTAAAATGTTAATGCTGTATATATAAAGTATACACACATAGCGTGACTACTCAATGGCACACAGGAAAGCCTTACTTATGTGGCAAACATTTATAATAAAACAACCACGATCAATACTGTAATTTACACCACACACACTTTTTTTAAAGCATACCACTCAACAGCACCGTTATCTGGAAAATCAACAATGATCCAATAACAAGCATACCGCAAAGTAAACAAACACGAGACAACAGCAGCTATGCACTGGCTGTTATGAAAGCCCGATTTAATAAATAGCCATCCATGAAATAGTCTCGAGCTCTACTGATTTGTCTCCCGAATATGATTTCTCATTTGTCCGGTCTCATATGTGCTCATTATCCTTTTCCCTTTATTTATAGGGTGAAAATGGCCACCTTCAAAGGTTGAGGCCTTGGTGGTGGATCTATTTACACCAGAGACTCAAGTTTAAGTCTTCAGATTTCACAGATGTTCACACTCCATTTGCATTGGTTTTTTTTTGTTTGTTTGTTTTTTAAAATATATTACAAAATAAAAATATGTCACTTGGTTAACTTTAGGCATTAAAAACTACAGGGTTAGGTTTAATATAGAAAAACTACCGTATTTTCCGCACTATAAGGAGCACTTAAAAGCCTTTAGTTTTCACAAAAATCGACAGTGCACCTTATGAATGAATTCTGGTTGTGCTTATTGACCTGGAACCAATTTCAGGTGGTACACGGCACTCAAAAATCTGTCAAAAACGTTTCAGTACGACTTTGGTAAGCTACGAAGCCGCACTGCTTGATGGATTGTCAGAACATTACGGCTACTGTAGTCAGGAGCCTCGCGGAGTAATCTGGGTCCAAAACTCCGTCTTCTTCAGGTCCCAAAGTCAAACAAACACTGCGGCATCACTGAGAGGTAAAAACTGCCTAAATTCTTTCATCTTTAACAAAATGATCAGTGTTGCTGCTTTACCAGGTGTAACAATTAAGTTTAACATTCAGGCATCCGTGAAAACAGGATTTATTAAATTTGACGGAGTTAGAAGTTAGCAGGAAGTTAGCTCGCTAGTTTCCACCTAAACATGATATAGCATGTTCTGACTGAGAGATTTCTGAAATAATTAAAACGTACAGCTTTGCTATCACTTCCAACATAAATGAAGACAGAAAACTAAACAGCAGTGACGTTTGTAGGGTTACGGAAGTTGGGCTAGCTGGTATATAATGATGTGCTACCTGATCGCTAGCTAACACAGCTTTGTTAGCATAATATAACCAGTGAAGCTGGAGGATGAATGCTAATGCTTGTTTCGCTTAATGCGCCTTATAGTCAAGTGCGCCTTATTGTCTGAACAATACAGTAGTTGGTTGAAAGTCACTAGGGTTGGTTTTGGCACAAAAAATTAGTCGGTTTGGCAATAAAAATGACATGGTTCTGTTTAGGCACTGAAACTACCTGGTCAGATTTTGCAATGAAAACTATTACTTTTGTACAAGAAATTCCTCTGTTTATACATTACAAGGACGTAGTAGATTTTGCAATTGGAAAAACTTTGCTATTTCTTTACGAAGGTCTTCTTTAAAACCTAACAAAGGTACTTTGGCTGTAATAATGTGGATTAAAAATGGCCCTTTTTTCGCTTCATTGAAAAATCCCAAATCGGCGTTCAGATAGATATTTACAGTTGCACCTAACTAAACCAAAATACAATTTGCACTGTTAAACATCCATCCATCCATTCTTTTCCACTTATCTTTATCAGGGTTGAACCCAGGCTGGAGCCTATCCCAGCGATCACAGGGTGAGAGGCGGGGTACACCTGGTCTGTCGCAAGGCTAACACAGAGAGAGAAACAACTATTTACGCTCACATTCACACCATTGGCAATCTAGAATTACCAATATCACTTGACAAACTACATGAAAGTGGTTTTATTCATTGGCTTCTCTGAAATAAGATGTGGATATGTGGTTCTCTTTGATCACTCCACACTCTATGATCACTTCACATCCCCAGAGACTTTGGACAAGTTAAACTTGGTGCTCTTATTCAAGTTAACATTTCCAAGTTCAGTAACTGTCAGCTGACAGGTTGACAGTTGACAAGGTTGTGCTGACGTTGGAAATGTAACTTTGTTGTTGGCTACATGTACTGCTACAGTTTCACAAAGACGTTTTTGTTAGAGTTTCTGCTACAACCAGTTCTGCCCGGGGAGATGCTGTTACTGTTTTAGCCATGATTGCTGGAAGCAGTTGTGCATCTACACCTGCTTATGATTTCAAACAAATAAGCAAAAAAACTTTAGGACCTCTGTTCCTGCACCACATTAGCAGTCAGAACCTGCACATTGCCAGAAGCATCTGTTTAGCGGTTAAAGAAGAGGCACATAGTGAACAAATGGACTCAGGCAGCTAGAAAGTACAACTACAATTTAAACTGTCAGTGCCAACACAGCTAATATAGCTCTGCATCCTTAAAGAACACCTACAGCAAGTAATAAGTCCATTCCCATGGTATTCAGAGTTTTTAAATACAGAAAATATTCTCACTTTCCACCTCAGTGTATATACACTGCTATATTATCCATCGCTTTGTGCCACATGTGTGCACACAGCTGATAGTTTGGTTGTTCATTGGAACAAATTCTTCAATACCTGATCATGCACCAAAAGATGCAGGTTTTCATTTCACTGAGCTGGTCCTGCAGCTCCCTCCAAACTCAGATGGTGAATTATTCCATGCCCTCCTGAGTTAAAGAAAGCAATCATGTTTTTTTTTCTTTCTTTTTTTCTGGGACTGACTCTCAGGCAGTGGATCTATTTAAAATGAGAGTTGCTTACAGTAATAGACAGAAACACCTCATCATGAAAAATTAATTTGAATTGATTCCCCGTAGTCTTTCCCCCCACTGGTCTGACAGGGTTTTGAGAAGGAAATTTTCAATATTCAAGGCCACATGTAAAAATCAATGTCTAAATGAAGCTGATCGGAGATATGAGCTTTCTCTCTCAGTGGTCCTCACTGGAGCCAGGAGGGAAAACTGAGCACATAAACTTTCCTTAACTGTTACATTGTAGAGCCCGTAGAGCTGTTTTCACAGAGTGCTTGATAGATATTAATCAAACATTTGAGCATTTGTGAACCATATCCAAAGCCCACATATTTAATTCAATTCAGTTCAGTTTTAATTATATAGCACCAAATCATAACAGCAGTGACTCAAGGTGCTTTATATTAAGTTAGAGACCCTACAGTAATGTGTGATGTTCAGTATGTGTGTTTCTGGCTTTAGCTAATATTAGTTGATATTAGTTAACAGTGTTGGTCAAGTTACTTGAAAAAGGTAATCAGTAACTAATTACTGATTACTTGCCCCAAAAAGTAATCCCTTTACTTTACTGGTTACTTATTTTCAAAAGTAATTAATTACTTAGTTACTTAGTTACTTTTTTAAAACGTGATTTACGACCTGAATAGGTAATAAAGCGATAGATCTTTCAGCCCAGTTCTACTTTTTCTGCCTAATCCATTATATAAAATGGAATCAAATGGAAAAGTATCATTTTAAAACTTGTTTTATTAGTTTTAATCTTTTAACTTTATGCATCAAGCAAAAATTAAATTGGATTACTGCCCATCTCTGTTAATATTAAATATGCATGTTTCTAACATTAGCTAAGTTTTGCTAATGATAGTGAAAATGTTTCTGGCAAAATTAACATAACGAAGAAGGGCAATCACTCAAAGTACACCTGACAGAATTGTAATTTAAATGGTGATTTTTGAAATAAAACAAAATGTGAGTAAAAAGAATCTCAACTTCTCAGCTTCTATGTCTATATTTTTATCAGTTCATTCTAATGATGTCTTCTGGAAAACAACATTTTGAGTGGTATTCAGGGTACTACAAATCCCTATGAAAATCCCTATGCAGCTTCCTTTTACCTTTAATTTCAAGGTGAGTGGCAGAATTGGGAAGATAATCATAATATTTCTAAGTCTAGTTAGAAAAACACTGGTGGGGGTTTCAGGCTTAGATCATGGAGTTTACAACACAGGCTGGTTTATGAAGAGCTCTCACAAGGGATAAGAGTCAACAGGATGATGTCAGACTGGCTTACTAATGCCAATAGAGGATTTGAGGAGACCATCACCACAATGAAATTTCACAAGTGTAATTCATGCAACAGGAAATGTGTTCACTGTAAACCTGTTCAAACATCCTATCTGCTCAGTTATCACACTCTGGATTAGATCATCAGGAAACAAATAAAACACCTAAACTATAATCTACAATTTCATCAAAAGCAAACATCCCCTATTTAATTTTTTAACAATCCATCTTACAGGCATAGGGAAAAAATAAACAGCCAGTCGACCTTCAGAGAGGGCCAGAATGATCATCGCATTGCTTTAGGAACATAGTTCGACCTTGGTCCTGGCAGACAGTGATTACATTTTATTGGCCCCGAAAAAAGGAGCCCAATACTCACCAATGTACTCTGGCTGAATAAAATGGAGTGAGATGGCGAATGAATTATAGTCTCTGGAGTTGGTGTGCTCCAGTCAAATTTTTCTCATAGCAGTGGAGGGGATGAGCTACCATAAATCTGACCCAGACATCCATTAGGTTTCTGTACTCTGCAGTTCTCAGCATGGTGCTACTCTCTGTGAATTT
Organism: Pundamilia nyererei; assembly: GCF_000239375.1. Classification (NCBI taxonomy): domain Eukaryota; kingdom Metazoa; phylum Chordata; class Actinopteri; order Cichliformes; family Cichlidae; genus Pundamilia; species Pundamilia nyererei. The sequence goes on along the minus strand of NW_005187438.1, from coordinate 451,649 downwards.
CTGGTGCATTTTTCCCATACATGCAGTACGTAGTGTGCTCATATGGCTGTGCTCATTTTGCTAATGAATTACTTGAATTGTTCGTTGACCACTTTTTGGATTCAATCCATAGACTCATTTTTACAGAGAGAGAGACTAAAGTAAAAGGAATCCAAGGACACTTGGATAATTTTCAAACACAGACCCGTAGAAGACTAAATGCTAACCAGAGTTAGAGCGAGATCTCTAACACTACAAACAGCATGATGCACCACCAATTAGCCAGCATTTGAAAATAGTAACTATTTACTGTGATTTGACACACAGCATGATCAAAACTGATCTAGTCTATTAAAAAAAAAAAAAAAAAAAGCAGGGGCATGTGTCACCAAAAAGCAGCAAGAGCAAATTCTTGCTCCTATCATAATGCTTCATTTCTCCAAAATTATTTAAGATGTACTAAAATGTACTGCAATACATGCAATACATTCGAACTTTCAAACATTCACTCAATATGATTTGGATTTTATCAAAAATACATTTAGATGCCGTGTGTATAATTTCCAATGGACTTTTAAAAGCAGGAGCTAAAAATTTCTAGATGACTTGGAGTAATAACCATAAAATAATGGCTTGGGTTTATACCAACTACTGAATGCCTGGCAACCTTGGGGTTAAACTGATCACCCACAAGATATGTTATTTATTTAAGAGTTATTTTTCTATATAGAGAACAAAACACAATGAAGATGTCAACCACAAACATAAAAAATTATGTAGCTTCCAGAGTGAATTCCTTAACCTAAAGGGTTAGAGAGCTGTGATTCTACAGAAACGTGATACTAAATCACATATCTAATTTAGTGAATACATAAATGTTTGTTGTATAACTGGAGATACCAAATTGCATTCACATTGTATTTTTAGCAAAAATTCTGTAAAAGTTCACAAGTTATTAGTGTGCTTTGAGTTGATATAGACGCCCAAAACTACTGAAGTCTTTCTTGGCTCATGGGTGAACTTTTCATTAAACACGAGAGGCAATAAAAAGAAGATTTATTTTCTGAGATACATTGTGCTGCAACTGAAGCTGTTTTCACCTTCTTTTCATGTCCAAGCTTGATGTGAAACTTGTTACTACAGTCCTAAGCATGAGAACATTTCTTTTTGCCCGTCATCTGTTCTCAACTTCACACGTGTGTGTGTGTGTGTGTGTGTGTGTGTGTGTGTGTGTGTGTGTGTGTGTGTGTGTGTGTGTGTGTGTGTATTTGAATCAGCGCCGATTGCTCATGAAATACGACCTCTGGAAAAGTTTCCTGTCCGCATTCTCCTCTTTGAACTCCAATCCATTATCTCCAGGTATCAAATTCATCCCAACAGGTGTAGTGTGGTAAATGATACGGGCTTGTGGCAGCTTGCCACAGATGCAAGGATGAAAGAGAGGATCGGGTGTCCGGTGTTGGATGCTCACAAGCACACATATACACAAGCATACCGTACACATTTCACAGGGCCCCTATATTGCATTTATCACCCGCATCATCTGTAGTTGTGAGACAAGCGTGTTTTCTTTTTTCTGCAGAATATGTACTTAAGGCTTAAAGATATATATTGTGTTGTATGATAGTTTGCTCTCTGATTGGCTAGAAAGCTTTTATCTGAACTTTCCTCGAACATTGTTTTTCCTTCATATCCCGAAGCTTCCGATCGATACAGCAAGGACCATGCAGACAAAGTCAGAAAACTAGACGCTCACATGTGTTTCTTTCCTGCTGTTTGCAAAGACGAGCTACTTGTTTGAGGTAGAACAATAAATCACTGGAAGTGAAATAGTTGTAGTTCATGCACTCTTCCCAAACTCTGCTATAGCAAATAATATCTGATCACAGTGTTGATCTGTAAGCAGCCCTCAGATATGTAGTCTGAAATTCTCCTGGCTGTGTCTCGTTAAAGCAATAGCTTTTGGGCTTTTAAGCTTTAATACATTTTTTAAAACACGGTGTATTAAATGCAGGCATCTAGCTGGTGAATGTAGTCAAGCATTTAGCAGACAAAGAGACAGATTATTTTTTTATTTTAAACCTCTAAATGCACAGCAGAAGACTTCTTTACATCCAGGTCCAGCTAAAATGGTAAGAAAAGATTTACAGAACAGTCCGTAAGAGGTCTGGGAGTCACTGTTAGGCATCATTTGAAGGTGAGACCTCCAACCTTCAATATTTGTTGGAGGTCTTATTTTAAAAAGCCATGAATCTGAGGAAAAAGTTCCAACTAGAAGTAATAAAATAGTATTTTAACCCTTTCCTTTCCTTGTAATTTAAGAGAAACAATTTCTCTTGTCTTCTAATCTCTGCCTTTAAAAAACCTGGAACCTGTTCTTATGGTTGTCAGACAATTATTGATCATCATTAAGGGTATAGGGGAGGTTGTCTAGTCTTTTTGAAAGAAAGAGTCAAATATTGCTGAACTCATTTGCACACGGCTAAATAAATGTTGATTCATTTTATGTAACAGGTGTTCTGACTGTACAACCAAGGGTCATTCTAATAATGATTTATAGCGTAGACAAAACAGGGGTCAGTTACATCTTCATGTGTTTTTGCTGGCATTGAAAAATTACATTAGATTTTATTTTACAGAGTGTATAGGTTGCAGTCTCTTTCATCTATAAAAGGTTGCTTCAGCTCATCAAGGTTTTTCAGTATTAATTTATGCACAGCTCCTTTAGGTCCCACCACAGTATTTCAGTTAAGTTTTCAGTTTATTAAGAACCTTGACTGAACCACTGCGCCACCCTTATTCTTTACTATTTCTGCCATTATGTTGAAGCTTGCCAATGGGCTTGGGATCACTGTCTGGTTGCATGGCAAAGTTTAAGCTGTTAGCCAGATGTCCTTACATTTGATCCTGTATGACTTCATGGTCAACTTAGTGAGTGCAATGTCCTATGGCTGCAAAACAAGCCCAAGAAATCACCCATCCACCAATTTACCCAACAGTTCGTATGTGGTGTTTGTGCTGATTTACTCTGTTTGGTTTTCTCCAACCATGTTGCTGTGCACTATAGCCAAACATCTCCACTCTGGTCTTGTCTGTCCAAAGTGCATTGCTAGATAAGTCTTGTGGTTTGTTCAGAATCAACTTTGCAAACCTAAGATGTGCTGCCATGTTCGTTCTCCCAGAAAGAATATGGCAGAGAGGACGCGTTCTCCTGGCAACCCAAACAACTTCTAATTGTGCTGTCATGAACTTTAGCTTTTCACAAGCTAACTGAGGCCTGTAAAATCTGAGATGTTGCTTTTGGTTTTTTACAGTTTCTCAGTGCATTGCAACCTCTGACCTTGGGTTGAATTTGCTGGAACATCCACTGCTAGTAACCCTGTGGTGTTAGCACACACCTGAATGCTTCAGACCTGTAAACTGTGAAAGCTTCTGATCTCACATAGGCCTTCACGTTTGTTGATGATCAGTTAATCAGGTATATTTGATTAGCAGCACCTGGCTGCTACTTACCCTCTTAAATCCTGTGGAAGCATTAAGTGTGTACTTTACAGGTTTTTCACACTGCATCCACATTTTGCCTTAGTTTATGTTAAACAAACAGTGACATGGTGTAATATGTCAAGTTGTTGCTCATCTCATTTTAAGATCTGCTGTGGAGATTATTTTTTTTTATTATATTCTGATACGTAAAACCTTAGAACCAAAAGAGAGTGTACTTTCTTTTTCAAATGTACTTTATAAGCTGGTGCAATGTAAATGTTATGTTTGAGGCTGGCTGCCGAGCTTCAAATGAATTAGTTATAGCTCATTTATGCACCTCAGTTCGGCAGCTACATGGAGATTTTTTGGCATCAATAGGTCCCACCAGGTTCAAGAGGTGATTGTCGTTCTGCCTCTGTCCTGTCCTCCATATCCCATCTTCCATTTAATTTAGCTCCTCATCTTTTTAATGCAGCCTGGGGAACATGCCAGAATGATCTATGGGATAATCTGCCATTGCATTTAGCTGTCGAGTTTCCAGAAACTGTGCTTCACATATGTAAACAAACCAGGGTGATTAGGTCCGCTGGCAAGTTGTCCCTTATGGACATCCCTAATTCAGCCAGCAAAATGGCTGTTCCAGGCTGTTAATTTCTTTATTTACTTTCAGTCTCACTCTACGCACCAACACGGATGAGCCGTTTGATCTCACTCCACTCAAGTAAAAAAAAAATCCCTACCCCTGAACCGCAGGCACACCGCTCCCCTGAAATCACTTCAACACCCATCCCCTCCCTCTCCCTCCTTCCCTCCTCCTGGTATCATTATTCTTCCCTTTGAAATCACATTACCTGTGTTCTCTTTGTGAGCTGAGGAGTGTATGCTAGTAGATGAGACAGAATGGAAAATGTAGAGGAGGAGTGAAGTGAGGAAATAACCACAGCTTGAGTTTTATATCACCCGTCTACAGGAATTCCCAGTCAAGTGGGTGGATCAGTTTCTCGTCTTCTTTTATTCAGGGTCTCATATGTCTCCTGAGGAGACTTATGTCTCGTGTGGTTGCCATGAAATCAAAAGTAAAGGAGAACTCTTTAACATTTCCCAGGAAGCATGGTTTTGATGTCTCACGGGTCAAAAATGTCTAGACATCTAGATTACATCTGCATTACCAACGTATGCAGAAGAGCATATCTGAATGCAAAATACATCGAACTTTGAAGCAGATGGACCAAAGCAACAGAAGACGACAATAAGTGCAACTGCTGTCTGCTAAGAACAGGACACAGAGGCTACAATTCACACGAAAATTAGACAACAGAAGATTGTAAAACTGTTGCCTAGTCGGATGAGTCTTGATTTCTGCTGCAACGTTTACATGGAAGGGTCAGAATTTGGTGTAAACAACATAAAAAGCATGGATCCCTCCTGCCTGATATCAGTCAGTGTTTCAAACTAGTGGTGGTGATGTGCTGATGCAGTCGTGTGGGAGATATTTTTTTGGCATCACTTTGGGCCCCTTAGTACCAACTGAGCCAATGCTGATTTTTATAATAATATTAATAAAAAATAATAATAATATTGGATGTAATTACTTTGTACACTTTCAAGGACAGAAGCACAGTGGTTTGGCATCCATTGTTCAGTGAAAAACTCATGGCCGTATGTTTGAGTAAGCGTCTGTCTTGTACAACAACCTACAACCACTTCATCAAGTGGAACCAGGATCCATGTTTGCAGTCTCTTCAGTTCTTAAGTCCTACCTTTAAATATTTGAAGAGCCAGACGCAAATTAAGAACAAGGAGATGAGAGGCTTTGCGGTGCACATGCAAGAATAGGACAGCATTCATAATGAATGTGCTTCGGCTCCCGCTCTTGATTTATTTCAAGGCGAACGAGCACGGCAAGTGAATAAACTTGTTTCACACGTTTAACATGCAATGTGAATAGCAATTATTTTTCCTGATCTGGAAATGCAAGGAGTGATGGTTATTTAAAAAAGAAGAATTAAACATTTCATTTGTCAGTGAAGAGTTCAGTAGATTCCAGGTGTGCAGTCTACTATAGTATTTTTGAACTCTTAGCCACTTTCCCCCTCTTCCTGCAGAGTATGTCAACTTGAGTTTGTCATTTCTGACATTTCCCAGAATATGTTTTTGAAAAGTGCCAGACAGCATGCTGCATGCAGTCGGGGGTTACAGTCAGGAAAAAAATGGGAGTCGTGTAGTGCGTCCATGTCTTGTAGCTGTATGGCACCATGGTCTGCTGAACCCACTGTTGTTTGAGAAATTGGTCTGTGTCTTACAATAGATTTTTCTCCGTATGATGCTTCAAATGGCTGTCAATAACTCTGAGGGTTGGGGTATTTTACAGATCACAACCCATTTATTTGGAGAATATATGTTAAAAAAAAAGAATACAGCATCACAGATTTTAGGATGGACTTTTCCTGTGGATAACAACATGTCTTTTCAGAGATTAGACATGGAATTATCTGCCTGGCATGCTGGTTACATTTTTCAATCTCCGGTGGTCAAACCAACCAAAAACTAAAACAATAATAATAATAATTTCCCCCTTTTTGTGTTTGTTTTGTGATGGGCATTGAACGTGTCTATAATCATGAGAGAGCTGCTATTTTGAAAAGCAGCTCGCAGCCTTCAGAGACGTGTTTTATTGGCTCGGTGGACGCCCTAATCTGTCATTTCACCGACGACAGCTTTACACATTTGGCGTCGCTGGATGGATTTAATGTTTATTTGAGCCCCTGAAGTAAATTACTTCTCAAGGTTTATTTCCTTCTCCAACAATTATCCAGCTTCGTATGCAACACTTTTTTTGGTTGCACTGCAGTTCTGAAACTATAATCTGCAACTGTACATGATGATCTGTATTCAAAAACACAAGGAATAGAGTGTGTGTGAAAGAGAGAGACTGCAAAATGTGCCAAGAAAAAGTGAGGAACGTTAAGATGGTGTGAGTCAGGAAGAGACAGCAAGACAGAGACAGACATATGTAAACAAAGCAAGCAGAGAAAAAGCGAGGTGGACGCCTGCTGAGTGTTGGACTGTGGAATTGTCTCCTCAGCTGCTGGCTAAGTCTGTCATCTGTTCAATAGTTGACTCAACATCTGGTGAATCCTGCATAAATACAGCTCTCTGAGCCACTGACAGAGAGGCAGCGAAGGATATTTAAAAGCTTATACACTCGACTGGGTGTTGTAAAGCACCTACACAGAACAGCAGAAGCCAATGATGGAGTATTTTCAGTGCATCATAGTCAATTCTGGTGGAAGTAATGCATTATAAAGCTGTAATCTCATTACTCCTTTCTGTAACACAGTAATGCAGGATATTAAAGGTCTAATTTTAGTTATCACATTACATTTACTGATCCTATCGACAGGTCGTGACTCAAATTACACCCACAGCATTGTAAATAATTGTGAAATATCATACCTGTTTAAGTCTTATTCATTTATGGGAGTCTTTGTTCTCGCCCCTGCATTACAACAAGGAGCACAGAAGTAGAGGATACATGCAGGAAAAATGAGAGGCTAATAGCCAGAGAAACAGATTTAACTTTGTTTTATTGGCTCAATGTGCATTTTGCAGGACTTAAGGACGCTAAATGAGTGAGTGGAGCTTAATGACTTTTTCCGGCTCCTGGTTCATCTGAGATCCAAGTCTGTTTTAATCCTGGGTTTATTTGTTGAGTTTAAACCATGGATGCTTAGAAACGATGGACAAGGATTTCGTAGCAAGATCTGGCATAGCAGTTTCACCAGTGAGGGCAGTTCTGACTGAACGTCTTCTTGTTTGTCATCTTTTTTGACACTAATGGGGACATAATTTTGAAGCAAAGAAAATCATGTTATATCCAATTAGATGTGAGACTAGCAAGTATTACTGTAAACTGTTTTCCAAGGTCACATATCAACAGAATATGAATGAGAATTAAAACAGGACAGTTTTCCCACAGACTTCCACAGCACTGTGCAGAAGTCTTGAGTCACACCTCATTTCTTTAAATTTTGTCTCGAAGGACTTTCTTGTGATTTTTAAAAGTGGTCTTAAGCTACAGTTTTTGAGGTTTTCTGACAGTCTTTCAAAGTTTTTCTTGGGACATTGGATGTGTTTTCAATCCAGTCCTTCCCATACCTCCTGGTATTGGAACATCTGTGTTAAGGACAAAAAAGTTCTTCAAAGAGAGTGATCCATAAGGCAGAACCCTGCTGCAGGACTACTATCCCCTCCCTACAGGACAATTACACCAGGAGATGCTGGTCCAGAGCAGCTCAGATATTAAAGGACCCGTCCCGTCCCAGCAACAAACTGTCCCAACTTCTGCAACAGCCAGAAGGTTCCACACCATCCAAGCTAAAACAAAGAGGCTCAAGAGGAGCTTCTATCCTCAGGCCATCCGAGCCCTAAACTAAAACATGTTTTAGGGCTCAAAACATTTGTACATAATTCACTTACTGTATATAATGTTCTCTTTTTTGCAGAGTCGAGGAGCATTTCAGGACAGATTTCACTGCGTGTTGTACTCGTATAACTATGCAAGTGACCAATAAAGAATCTTGAATCTTTTAACCCAGAACAGACAAGCAAGGAAACCAATTCCAAATTCTCTAGTGAGCTTGACAAAGAAGGTAGCTGGACTTTTTTAGGTTTGTGAAGTTCTTTCACAAAATATAAGAAATCAAATTCACTTAACCTGCATTCTCTTTAATTAATGCATTCAGGTTTAAGGCCCCACCCATCGTGCTATATGGGATATAGCCACCCATTGGATTGTCCCTACAAAGCAGAACACCAAACAAATGTTTTATGCCATCTTGGCATTGTGAAATCCAATGCAATAAGCAAGGAGTGAATCAGATTGAGGAACACTGCAGACCCTTTGGCTAACAACCTAACAGTCAAGAGTCATAAGCCTTTGAGCAATTACAATCCACACCACAGTTATTGTGACCTGAAAGTAGTGTTCACAGAGATCACGGAAGAAGAGATGGCAGGGCCATTTCCTTACAGACGTCTGTATAACTGTAAGTTTTTGGCAACCAAGCCCTTTCAGCTTGCAAGCAGGAAGCTTCAGCAGGCTATAACAGCTTTCAACCATCACATTATAATTTATCTAGGAATTGCACTCTTCAGTTAATAATTACTTTTTTGTTTGATAAAAGGGTGGCCAATAAATCTGGAGCCAAAGTGAAATCAAAACAATCCACAAATTCGCACTTTAAGTGAGCGAGCAGGCTGTGTTTCATTCAGCCATCAGGGCCATCCTCAATGCATTAGGCTGTCATTCTATTTCTGGGCAGTGGGTAGAGAGAGATGTCCTATATCAGCGCCTGTTCAGGCTGGCTTTATGGGAGACCTCCTCCTCTTGCAGTTCAAGTCAATTGTCAACATGATTTATGGAGATGTGAGCTATCTCTAGACTGGCTCCTCAATCTTCCCCCTGACGAATTGGTACCATTGGCCCATGCAACTGCCGTTTGTTTTCCTCACTGGCCAATTTTCATCCAAGCTGACAAATTAAATCTGCCATGTTTTTGAGGAAGCTATTTTCCCCTCCCTCCTCCCGTTTTCCATATATGACCTGCTCCACAATTACCAGAGATATGAGATTGACACCAGCGTATAAACTTTCCAGAGCAGTTTAGGAGTCTAACATGAGTAATATCCGTACTTTTAATGGAGGTATAGTGTCATAACGTTTAATGGGAAGGAACGTGGCTAGGATGACACGCATCTCTCAAAGACACGCACCACTTATTGTCCCAATCATCTCATATGGCTCACCAACACCAGTACTGCCTGATTAATGCGACTGGCTTTTATGAGCAGGATAAAAGGCTCTGCATATTACCCAGGCAATTATAATACCTGGGAAAGTCTACTAAAAACAATGGAAAGCTCATGCAATCAACTAAGTGACAGTAACTTTTTAAAAAGTTTGGCTATTTAAGTTTATAATTGACTCCTCTCCATGACCACTAAAAAGGAAATGAGAGTCCAGTGAGCAATCAGCCGTATCTTTATCCTGAACCTTTGTTGCCCTGCTCTGCCCTGACCTGCCTGCAGATTAAGGGAAATTAACAGCCAGTGGCAAGGTGGCTGAAAGGTTGGAGAGAGCTGAAAAGCCAGCAGGTTTGACCCCTGCATCTACAGCCAATGAGAGTCCCCAAAAGTAAATGTCAATATTGCTAAGAGGTTTTAATCCAGACCCAAGTAAACAACATGCTACTCAGTAGTTCAGTAGTGTAAGGGTATGTTCTCAATAGTGTAGCTACATAACCATGTGGCATTTGTGTGGCTTAAGGGGATCATAACGGTATTCATCCAACATTTTTCTCTAAGTTTGTAGTTTCATGGTGGCACTGTACTGTATGTAAATATTCATGTGATCACGGTGACATCACCTGTTAGTAAAGCCCCTTTGGTTACTAGAGCAGTCGACGTATTCTTCTATATCGTTTTCAATGGTGAATCCACAGATTATCCACTGGTTTGTGAAGTCTTTGCTGTTTTGAAATCAGATATGATGATCTGTCACTTCTGACTGGCTAAAGCCTTGTCAGTCACGAATCTTGAGCCAATGAGGATACCAGGAATAGTCCTATTTTCTGAAACTTGAAATTACCAAAATTAGTAAATTGCACTTATTTCTTCCAAAATGAGACACTGGAGCAATAAACTCAACAGGAAATGTTTACAGAGGTCAAGTCTGAAGACATGCTTAAGTATTTTTGCAATCACAATTTAAAAGAATGCAGGGTTCAGGCTATTCTGCATTGGCTTCACTTTTCAAAAAGTTTACACACGAGGTGTTTGGAAAAGTAACCAACTGATCCAATCAAAATCAGGCAGTATGGATCTATGACTCGTATATAACATTTAACAAATATTAGGAAATTGTTTTGTGTGTCTGAAAGAAAAATATATCAGCCAGTATATCAGTTTTTTTTTTTAAATAACTGTATATATGTTTCAAAAGTACTATATCAGTCGGGGTCTAAAATAAGTACACAAGCAAAAAGACAACATTCACAAGACATTCTTGAGAAATGTGTTAAAAAGACCCTCATGCTTACTTTTATACTACAGCTGATTAAAAAAGCTATTTTGTGTTTTGTTTTGGGCTTTTTTTTTCTGAACACCCGTTATTCAGGAGAAGAATGGAGTGCCCCCACCAATGGATCTTGGTGGGTGTAACAACCAATGTAGTGACTGACTCTTTTTAGGGATTTTATTAATGTCAGCACAGGAACTTAAAAACAAAGAAACTCCACAATAATAACTTTTGATTTTTTCAATGAAAATGTGTTTAAAGTGTGCAATATATATAAATTGTTACATATTCCATGCATAAATGAAATAATATAATTTATTATCATAGCAAAAAGCTAATGCAAATATTAAGAACATTTAAATGATAATGCAAGCTCTATGTTTATTTTTTGCTGTTGAAGACATTTACTCAGGGGAAAAGCTGTTTTTCATTCTTCAGTGTGAAAAGCATCTCTTATGAACACAATGTATGATCCCTGCATTGCAGGCAGAATTATTAAAAATGACTGTTCACTTTGCTCAAAGCCTGCAGATCCACCAGCAAATACTGTCAGACTTAACCAAACAAGATGCTAACTGTCAAAATTTAGGATATTTTGTATGTTACTGCTCACTCCTTCCACTTCTGCATGAGGCACAAACAACACGCACGCATTACGCACAATCCCACTCAGGAGCACCACCATCCACAGCGCCAACTGAGAGGGAAAGGTGGGGCGGCAGTGCTTTCTGATTTAGTCCGCACAATGTGGAGGAGTGATTTTCTCTGAGGCACATTTGTTGCTTCTTTTAACCCTGCGAGGGGGATACACACCCTCCCAAATAAACCCAAGCCCTCCTCCTTCTTTGCTCCAACCTCCTTGCTGCTAAGAAGATTGCCTGAGTTTTTCCCGGTGTGATTGGGGCGATAACCACTAATGGATTTGGAGCCCCGGGCACATTAAAGAGGAGAAGTGTTGGTGAATCTTGTTTTAACTTCAATAAGAAGGAAGCACTGGTAAAAATGTTAATTCAGTGCTGTAAGGTCAATATGATCAAAGCAAGATTTTAAAAAGGTCTTATGGTTTTGCATCTGAGGATCTCTTTTATTTGTGATTTATATCTTCTGTACAAATCCCTTGAATCTTCGGGATAAACAATAGTTAAGCGAGGGAAAACATGAAGATATGCAGCCATAAATCTGCATATGCACACGCCGAAGACAACAAATGTGTACAAACACTGGCATGCTTCCACAGTACTATCTGTGTGCAGGCGTATTTCAGCTTGCCCTGGGGTTGGGGAACCCTCATTGTCATGTTTAACAAATGTGCCGTCAAAGATGCACTTTAAAGATGGGACATGTCACAAGGGGCATGTGAGAAGCCCGCTCGCCTGGAGGTAACAGAGACGAGCGGTCTGGAACAGAAGGAAAGGGAGGAGGAAGTAAACACAACAGGCGGCAGCAACAATCCTTGACATTTCGCTATGAGCACATGTCTTAGTTTCTGCAGAATAAATCATCTAAACAGCTGAGGAACGATAAAGATCCTGCAAGGTGGCGAGGGAGAACTTTGGGTTTGGGGTCATGGAGGAAGTAGGTCATTTTACATAGGTCTAAACAGGACAAAACCAGCAAATGCCATGTTAAGGTGATTAATTGGTATTAAACTTGTAATATCTTTGGTTTATGTAAGGCAGAAAAACATAAATTAATTAAGAAATATCTGAAAATTAAAGAAAACTATTCAGAACAAAATGTAAAACTCCTCAAAACTAGAGAAAGCAGCTTGACTCCAAATTCTAGTTATTTTAAACTACAGTAAATAAACCAAAAATAAAGCAGATTTTTGTCTGTGCCTTCTATAATTGTTTGGAAAAGATTGAAGTTTATGGTTGGGATTATACAGCAATCTGAGACTGTGGAAAAGCAGGAAATATATTATCATGTTATTAGTGTTATTTGCATGAGTCTGTGCTGTCATTGTTTCTTTGAATTCAGTGGTAATTTTTCCCTCCCTATCTATTCATGACCACATCTATCAATCTATCAAGTCAATTTTACTGACAACCACTGTCATCTCAAGTACTTCATACTGTAAGGTCAAGGCCCACAAGACTAGAAAGAAATCCCCAACAATCAGACAATCCCCTATGAGCAATTGGTTGGTGAAAGTGGGAGGGAAGAACTCCCTTTCTATAGGAAAAGACCTGCAACCGAACAAGGCTCAGGTTCCAATATCTCATTGTTGTGACGGGTTGTGAATGAGGGGAAAAACGAGAGAAAAAAGGAGGGCAGTGAGACAAGGACAAAAGACAAACAACATGAGAGAGAAGGCAGAAATTAATGACACACAGTAGTGGCAAATAAGTCCTCAGTGCATGACGGGAAGTCCTCCAGCAGCCAGATGCTATAGCAGTATAACTGAGGGATGGGTCAGGGTCACCTGATCCAGCCCAATCCAATATTGAAAAACTGCTTTACACTGCCGTTCTCTCAGATAACGCTGGCATCACTGACATAAGGAGCTGTTAGGTGTTGTTGCCTTGAAATTCACCGCAATCCTGGATGCTGAATCCTGATAATCCTTTTCCATTACATGAGAAAATTTGGAGGTGGGCATTACCTTTTGTCTGTTACAATATGTCATCATACTTCATTACCTGAACCGCGCTAGTATTGGGTTACACCCCTTTTGCTTTCAGAACTGCCTCACTTCTTTGTGACATAAATTCAACAAGGTGCTGGAAACATTCCTCAGAGATTTGGTCCATATTGACATGATAGCATCACACAGTTGCTGCAGATTTGTTGGCTGCACATCTGTGATGCAAATCTCCCAGGGGCCTAAAGTGTGCCAAGAAAATATCCTTGACACAATTACACCACCGCCGTCAGCCTAAACTGTTGGTACAAGGCAGGATGGATTCATGTTTTCATGTTGTTCTGACCCCATAATCCAAATGATAGATAGATAGATAGATAGATAGATAGATAGATAGATAGATAGATAGATAGATAGATAGATAGATAGATAGATAGATAGATAGATAGATAGATAGGTAGATAGATAGATAGATAGATAGATAGGTAGGTAGTAGTTGATGGAAGTAGGCGTGGTCTTCTTTTGTTGTTGCCCATTTGCTTCAAGGTACAGTGTGTTCTGCATTCTGATATGCTCTTCTTCATACTTGTTGCTACAAGTGGTTATTTGGATGTTCTTCTCTGACCTCTGGCATCAACAAGGCACTTTTACTAGGAGAACTGATGCTCATGGGATATTTTCTCTGTAAACCAATGATATGGTTCTGTGGGAAAATCCCAGTAGATCAGCTGTTTCTGAAATACTCAGACCAACCCACATTCAAAGTCACTTAAATGACCTTTCTTTCTCATTCTGATGCTCAGTTTGAACTTCAGCAGGTCGTCTTGACCATGTCTACATGCTTCAATGCACCGAGTTTCTGTAATGCTATTGGCTCAAACCTATATAAAGCTGGCATAGAAACACACTTGGACTCTGTTAAAAATAGTAATTCAGATTTAAAAAAATTCAATCGATGACAAATACACAATAAAAACACTGGATTTTATTCATTCCATTGTCTTTAATCTGAATCCACAATTCCCTCAAATATCTCTTCATATTGCCTCAAGACAAGTTTCTGAGTAAATATTTTCCTCCTCGGTCCATCCCTCACACAGTGAGATCTCCAAACTTTCCAGCCTCGACTCCTCTGCTGATGTGAGGCTCAGGCTTTGAGTAAAATTAGCATAATTTAGAGCGATTGTGCCTTCCCCACAAACTTCTTCCCAACGTGCTCCAGCGAGCCCCCTCTCGCCCCGGCTTGCTCTGATCCGACGTGTATACAAAGCACAATGTTTCGGAGGCTTGTTTTTCTTGTTCTTGAGCTCCACGGAGGAAAAAAAGATGAAGAGGAGGCAGGGCAGATGTCAGAAACTTATCCAAACATCATTGATTTCCATGGGTTCTTGCTGGAGCTGGCACAGGTTGGTTTCCCGATCCAATGCCGAGGTATTTGACAGAACAACCAGGAAACCTGTCAGGATGATTAAAAATGATATGAAGGCGCAAAAAGCTGTCCGCCCACACCTTTCCAGCTTGCTAACACATATTTCCGTTCAGTCCAAAAGCCTTTAACGAGAGAGAGGTACTTTGATGCAGGACTCTCTGGAGTGTTTGTACACGTGAAGAAGAAGAAAAGGAAAGAAGAAGGAATAGGCCAGAGGAAAGAAATAATTGGCCACACTGGTCGTGTGTCCAGCTCTAGACCCTGTGTTGACTACACTCCTGCTTCTGTAAGTGTTTGACCTATCTGCCCATTTGAAAAGCTCTATCTAGGTATATGTGCACCTACTGAAGCATGAAAGCCCTCAGAGGCAGCGTGTTAGACAGCCTGAATGGAGAGAGGTGCAAAGGGGGCATACGAATAGGATAACAGGAGGAGACCTGTCGAAGAAAATACCCATCTGGACAAACAGTTCAATCTAGCAGCAAACTTTTCCAAAAACAAGTGAAATAATCAGACGCTCGAATGAGATAATATCACTGCTTCATGGTTCGAGGAGAATCAAATGATGCAATCTTGACGCCACAGTGATATAATGTCACTTGTTTCCTGAAAACAACTGGTGCTGCATTTAAAAGCAGTCTCAACCCCCTGACTGATTGTTTTACTCCTTTTTTAAAAAAGGATGCAGGCTCTGCTGTCTGATTTCACTAAATGACCCTCAAATGAACCAACAAGTGCTTTGCCAGGTGTTGAGATCAGCGACTCCCCACCAGCCTCCTTGTATTTTGAAGTGTTCAACAAAAGAGGCAGGTGCTTTTGTGCTGCAACAGATGTCAACGACATTTTATTTGCAAGCCAAAAAAACAAATGAGACAAATGCTGTTTTACAGCTGCCTCCATGATCACAGATTTTTGCTGTAATTCTGCTGCATCTCTGCTTTAATTATAGACTATATTAATCTGTCAAGGAGTCGACATGCATTTGATCACTGGAAGATGGAAATTGAAGTTAAAAGCATGTTTTTAAAGGAATTTAAATGTTAAAAAGGGGGGGTCTGTTATGCTTTATTTTCTCTCATAGATACCCTGTTAAGACGGTGGACATTCGTATTAAACACAAAGTAAATTTCCAACAATGAGCTCGTTGAATGTGTGAGAGATCCCTGACTTCAGACTGCTCCAAACAGCTTTTTTTAAACTCATGAATCCGTATGATCAAAGAGAAAGGACTTCCTTATTTGATCTGAAGCACATTCTATCCTCCCACCTACTAGAGCCAATGATACCATATTACACAGATTCTTAACTCAGAGAAGGCACTTAACCTGTGGAAGATATATTGTGAAACATTGCGAAAAATTGAGAATTCTGCAAATCATGTTCCGAAAGGTAAACGCTGTCAATATTTGTAATGTTAATTAGACAAAGTGTGTTCGTCTCACCTCGGCCATTTTTATTGCTCCAAAATAGGATCATAAAGCACAAAGGCTGGCCAATAATGTCAGTAAAACCTGTCATAAATGTTGCATGCACCTGACAAACTGAACTGTTTGTATTTCAGTCTAGCCCAAGTTAACTGAATGCGAGCATGTGGGAATATTGGACTGTAACAGGCATTCTGAACGTGAGAAAGCAAGTCACCAGTGCTCTGAGATAATGAGCTGTTGCACATGAACCCCGCAGCCCGTGACGTCGTCCAGGTGTTGCAAGTTAATGCAACCCTTTCTTGTGTTCGCAAACATTTCTCGACTTTAAGCTTCACTTCTCTGTGAGCCTCGGTACTGTGAAAAAACACTGTAACTGTTTTTTTAAAAACAAGAAAACCCACCATGTCTTTGCACACGAAGGATGTGAGGTGTACGTGATATTGTGCTATCTTCTTTGCTGGTACTGAATTAGGAGATGTGTTCAGTGTTAGTTAGATTTTTGGATGAGCCGATTTAACATAAGCTTTGCTGAGCCTTATCTCAGGGCAGTGGTGTTCATAGTATTCACAGAGTAGTCTACTTTCAGATGGCACTCCTTCGTCCCATCCCATCCGCTGTTGACTTCACTAGGAAAAGAAGAAAAAAACCTCACAGTGCCAAAGTGAGATGGGTCTCACTTCTTACTTATCTTCACGCCCTCATCCAGGAACACTGACTTCATTTTATATTGCTGAGCATATTTCAGTTTTTAAATTAAATACTTTATTTTTCTGTAATTTTTGCTCATTTGAATACAGCATAGCTGCACTGATTTATTTCTATTGCTATTTCCATGTGTTCCTGTTACTATTATTTAGTAGCAGCGCATTAAGAATCAATCATGTTCACCTTACATCCCAGACAAGTCACGTCTGCTGCTTTTAGAAGTCATTGCCGACAAGGATCAGAGAACATATTGCAGCATTTAAGCACAGAGCGTTCTTTTATTCATTGGCTATCCCTTCAGCCTTGCTTCATTTCGGATGTGCTGAGAAGGGGATTGAGACCCAATATTGGCTCACCCCACCCTGCCTCTACAGTACTTACAGAAGGACAAGAGACATGGCAGGAGGATGAGGATTGGAAGATTCAGCTGCTGTGTAGCATTAGGACTCACATTCCCAAATAGATTAGAAACAGCATCTGAGGTACACAACAGGCCTCTCAGGGATCGGAAATACCTGGCGTGAAGAGCTGCACCTCAACATTCGAGTGTGTCCGAGAGCTACAACTGCATATGAGCCTCGTGACCTGTGGCAAATGTGGAATTGGACGTAATGAGGGATGAGAACAACTCAGTGCAGACTGGCTGATGGGCTCGGGGGGGTCAGAGTGAAGGATAGCAACCAGAGAAGCAAACGCGTCTCTCAGAGCTGAGCAAAACACCAAGTTTCGGATGAGAGATGGAGTATCCTGCTGTTTTTTAACATGGTGACTGTAGTCGTTATACGGATGAGTGGAGCGGGAGGTGGACAGAGGACTAAATGAGGAGTGAAGATGTAATCATGGTTGGACAGCTGTGGAGGATCTGAAGAGGCAGATGACTCTACAGCTGTGCTGTTACAGTACTTCAGCTTCATTTTTTTGAGGTGTGTAGCCAGAGACTGTCAACAACCTTCTCTCAGAGGCAGAGAAAAGTGGTTCTTTGCAAAGTTTAGTTAAAACCACAAAGACAAGATGGGAGCTCCTGTATGACTGGATGAAAGGTGCTGTCTCAAATTTTATGAACATGTTTTGATTTTTCCTGATCCTAATGGCTTCACTGATCACTCAATTTTACACTATATACCAATTTATCAAGTTCGCGCCGAGATAGCAGTGTTATTCACGAGTAGAGATGTTCAAATTGCAGTATTGTCTTTCAGTCTTCCATGTTGTCTTCCCTGCCAGCTGCCTGCACCAGTACCAGTGAGCTCTAATTACATCACTGATAAAACTTAATGTGATGTAGAGATGTTTGAAAAGTGCTCGAACTCATTCCTGAATGTAAACACAGACAAACTAGTCAGAGTATCTCATGACAGAGACGCATGATTATCTGAGAATGATGCAGCAAAATGTTGTTGAGTGAGTGGTTTCTTCACTTACTGTGGATAAGTGCAGGAAACAGTTTAACTTGTAATCTGTTTAACTATTTTTTTTCCCCAAATGCTCCAAAAGGTTTCTTTTGTTTTTTGTTTTTGGTGTAAATGTAAAGTTTGCAACTATAGAAAGAAATAATAGCCATGTACTCACATTCCTTATGTTAGTAAGCTCTGTGATGATTAATATAACCAGTAGTATGAATATAACCAGAATCTACTGGTGCTAGCATGCCTACAGGCTGGACGTTTAAGCTTTAATCTGTTTGAACTTTTAGACACAGTCGTAAAGTTTGCATAAGCTTACTCGGGCAGATCGGCAAATACAAATAATGAAAATGAGGCAGACAGTAAAGTTGTAGATTTTCACAGCTGTGCTTTGACCCCACCCTATGGGGAAAAAACACCATTAAGGTGGCGTTTTGCCAGTAATATCTCATTTCATTTGATTTAAAAAAAATATTATTTTTATTCATCATATAGTGAACGACAATATTAACGTTCAGGTATTTGTGTTATATTTGTTTTATTTTAGGAGTGTAACGTCCGGTCCACTCCTAAACATGTGCTGTGGTAAACCTAAATGTAATTTGCCCTTCCGGTCACATGGAAGTGGTGTTTTACGTCACCAAAAACTGAGCTTTTAAAAATGTCTTCCAAGGTGAAGAAACTCAGTCTCAGCCAACTCAGTTTCTGCTTTTAGATATGTACGAGGAAAAACAACATTTTATCTTAGAAAGTCAGATGTGCGAGTCTCTATCTACATTTGAGACAAACCTCCCATGGTGTGCTAAACAGGTACAGGCTATATGGCTGGGATTTAATGTAGACAGAGATATTTTTGAAAAGGAAAAGTGGTACATTTTAAAACATATCCATGCACTTGTAGATTTATCTTTAGGTGCATGTAAATGAGTAAATTCCTCCATTATCACTTCACGGGTCTTTTTAGAAAACATTTGCTTTTACTGTCATCGTCTTAGCCATTAATTCTAATTTTTATGGCATTTTGCCCAGTGTGTTCCCTGTGTTGATTTTGCTCTCAAGGACTTTCTTTTTCTGTCATTTTGACCCCCATAAAAATCAATGTAAAATGAAGCACTCAGCAGTCGACGCTGTTATATCATCAGTCAGAGCTAGTGAGATTTGATTGATAGACAAATACACAGGGAATGAATAATAACAGCAGGGCTGGATGGGCTGGTGATTGGATACTGAGTATAAGGCAGAGTAGACTTGATACATAGAGAACTGGGAAGGTTGCTGCTCGTGCAGATCAGCCAGGTAACCTCAGATGAACTGAACATAAAGTTCAGAGGGTGGACAACTCAACCAAACAGGCGAAAAGAGAAATATGCAGTGGATTTCAGGCCTGAAGAGCACAGCTGAGGAGGTGAAGGGCTCCACACTGGGGTAGAGCCCAGTGGAAAGTCAAAAAAGAGAGACTGGCTGCAGGTAGACAGCGTGAAATGTTTAGAATAATTAATTTATTAAAATGAGTTCCTTAATTTGTTGGAGCCAACTGTGTGGTGAATTTTAAAGGAAGACTCTTCAATCTGTTCAAGTGAGCACTTTGATTTTTATGCCTTGTTTATTTTTGTTTCACTGAACTTAACTTTTCCATATTTTTGCTGTGTTGCTTGTTGAAACCTTTGATATGCTTTGCTTTTACACCTCTGAAATGAATCTAAAATTTGATGAAAATTAGCAACTTTAAATGGTAAATGGCCTGGTAGGTATTTAGTGCTTTTCTACTCTGATTGAGCACTAAAAGCCCTTTGTGTAAGAGCTTTAAAACACAATCACACTCTGATGGATGCATTTGGGCAACTTGGGGTTCAGCATCTCAGCTGAGGACACTTTGACAGGGAGACTAGAGGAGCTGGGGATCAAATAATTGACTTTCTGATTAGCAGATAACCCACGTCCTCATGAGTCACAGCAGAGATTTCCTTTCTTGAAACCTCTTTCTGCTATTGGTGCAGAAGGGAGTCAAAATGATAAGGGGGTAGTAAAACACGCTGTTGGGCTTGGGGGACATGCACAGTTTCATATCTGAAGGGTGGGACATCATAATAAAGTTTAAAAGTAAGAATTAAGATTTGAAGGGAAGCAGAAACAGGAAGTCTTTGGCACCCTATGAGCCTGCTCTGTGCCAGCTCTCACTCGCTTCAGGCTCTATTACAGCCTTGACCAACTCCTTCTGTCAGGCCAGATCCAACCATAATCCCTCTGTGGCACACTGAAGCCAGGAGCTTGGGGCTGGGAGCATGTTTAACATCTCGAGTTCTCTTATTCCACTATGGGGAAAGCCGTCTTGGCATGACTGCGCTCCAAGATCAACACAAGGTTGACGGCCATCTGGTCTACAGCGCTGCAAATCCTCAAATGGCAAATGCCACCCACAGCTTGGGCTCTGTCTCCCCAACAAACACAGCAGCAGCAGTAGCAGCTCCAACAATCAGTCAGTCAGGCCGGCGGCCTCAGACCAAACGAGGGAGATTAGATCAAACAAACGCTCCCGTGTGTGGGAAGGTGGCACGTCTCTTTAAACAGAGAGGTGATTGGCTTTGTGTTCTTTTATTTATAGCAGCGTTTATCTGAGGGAGGAATAGACTCAGTGAAGGCCGCGAGGCTCAGTCATCCAAGGGGACAGGGTTTGTGAGGCAGTCAAGGCTCTCCACACCACATGGAAAGGGGCTGTGGGCACAAGGGTACTATTATCCTCCTTCGTCGACATGCCCTCTCTGGATAATCATTTCTACGAGCGCCACTATAAATCACTTTTAGTGCAATGGAAGCATCTATTGTGATTGCCTGCCCTTCTATTGGCAAATGTCATCATCATAATAACACCTGGGAGGGTTGGCTTTACTGTGATTATGAGCACCATGCTGATGCGGGTAGGTGCGACACCAAATAAGTGAAGAACATCCTCAGGGGGCGGATGACTTTTATACAGCAGTGACACGCTCATGTGTTCGGTATGAAAAGTTCTGTCGAGTACAAACAGAAGGTAATCCTCAATCATCTGCTTTTACTCAGTCACTGGGATTAAGTTTTGTCACGTTGAGAACATCATTTTACTTTTATGGCTCTGTCACAGTAAATCAGCCACTTAGTGATAAGAAAACCTTTGGGTCTTTTTAGAGGTTATGAAATAAAACACATTAAATTTTATATAAATTGTATTCAGATAAAATTTTATTATGGCTGTGGTAAGGTTGTGAGTAGGGACTGATTGAACCCAAAAGTTAACCTTTAACCTCCTAAGACCCGAACTCTTCCACGGCATGCATTTTTAATTTCTCTTTGATATTTGGGCTGATTGGGACCCGATAAATGTAAAAACAAAGAATTACCAGATATTTTTTTTTGCCTGATTTTTGTTTCTAAGAAAAGTTAGAGGCACATATGAGGATATTCGTTTAAAATTTCAATAGAACAGTAGCAGTATAATGTCCTCGTACGTGGATATCAGGCCCCTGTAGAGCAAAATTGAGTATTTTGGTCTAAATAACCCAAAATGTGATGTCCACATATGTGGACGCCAGGTCCTAGGAGGTTAAGCGTGTAAAATGAAGCCACAGGAGATGAAAAAGAAAAGCTGCAGTTTCATTAATGTCCACATGAGGCTGCCTCTAAATTTGAGTCGATCTCCATACTCCCAAACTTTACAGGTAAAAAAAAATCATATTTACAGCCTGCAACAAAAAGCAAATGTGCCTATTGTGACCACTTTTATCTTTCTTAAAATGCAACAAATTATATTTTTATGTATTTATTAATTTTTGGTGCCACTTTGGTCCGATGTCTCGACATACAGAGCTGTAGCTATCCCCCCAGGTCCTGACAGCATTTTTAATCAACAAAAAGCAGACTGCTGGATGGTTGAACTGTCAAAGCACTTTTTTAGGTTTAATTAGCAGGCATCTGTTAGTGTGCATTGCATTTGCACAGTTTATGAATTATAATAACAATAATAATTCTGGCTCCAAATAACAAACAATGGCCAAGCATAACACTAACACAATAATGTTGTGTTCACACCAAACATGAAACAAAGGAATTCAAAGTCTTCAATCCCATTAAAAATCGCATGGCACCACCACCTGAAACTGTCAAGTGCTTTGAGATTAAGTGCTTTGAGAGACTGGTCTGTCAGCACATCAGGGCCGGTCTGCCTCCCACTCTGGACCCCCACCAATTTGCCCACAGGACAAATCGTTCCACCGAGGACTAGGGCTGCACGATATTAGGAAAATCTGCGATGTGCGATAACTGTGATCAATACTGCGATAACGATATGACTTGCGATAAAATAAATAGCAAAAACAAAACAAAAAATGAATACATAATTTCCATTTTACTACAACAGTTTTATTTAATGAAAGCTGCTGTATTAGCAGTGTAACAACAAAATGCACTTTAACATTGAAACATTGCCCCCATAAAAAAATTTCTGAGGCTTGAATTCTGAAAGACATCCTTCCTGGTCTCTAGAATTAGATTTAAATAAACTTAACTTAAATTATACTGCAAATTATCTCAATGCAGTTGTTCATCATTTTACCACTCACCAAGTAGTTATGATGTAA
>NW_005187438.1:417068-427436 GCF_000239375.1 Pundamilia nyererei | reverse complement strand
CAACTGTTTGAACTATTACCGTCAGGCCGACGGTACAGGTCACATAAAACCAGGACAAACAGATTCAGGGATAGCAAACAAAAATGAAAACAAATCCTAAATAGTTCTGTTAACACGTTGGCGCCGTGCGAGGGCCGCATTAACGAGCTAACCATGCTAATGCGTTGACGCTGTGCAGCCCTCGCACGGGGCGATCCGCGTTAACTCGCTGACGGAGATTTTCCGCATTAATGCGGTTATGGCGTTAACGTCATTTTGACGAGATTAACGCTGACAGCATTAATCCCAACACTAATTGAAAACCAAGAATTTAAGAAGAACAAAGAACCCCAACCAAAATCGGCCAGTTACCATGGCACGGACTGCCGGTGGGATGAGGATTTCAGTCAAAAGCTGAAATCAAACTACAGAAACATATTTTCAGAAGAAGTCGTACAACTTTACTGGCTTTTAGTCAAGCCCTCCTCTGTTTCCCTGATCTCTCAAAGTGCAAACCTGAAACAGACAGCAACAGCAAAGCTTGTCCTCTATTTTCGACTGTTGGTCTTACCAGGCGAAGGCTGACAAGTTTTTTCAACACAACAGGAAATGTTTAACTTGCATGAACAGTTTGCTTTACCTCACTGGAAAGACTGTATATAATCACACCTTCATGTTTAGTGTGAACTCACCGTAGGGCTTCAAACTAATCCAAAGCCATCTTTTGTATACATTCTTTGATTGCACCTACTCACCAGAGTCCCTTCTGCTAATGTACAGCAGCATAACTGGGACAAACCACACACAGAACATAGTGAACCAATAGTTTTAATTGCGAGTATTTTTCAAGTGTGATTATAATTAACACGTTGTGTGTTGATTCTTATAAAATAGCATAGGAAAAAAATATGTATACTTTTATGTAAGTAGAGGATAGAATGTGAAGACTGCAATTACAGATTTGAATGTTTTAAATAAACATAGCATCTGTTTCCCAGTATGGAAGTATTGGATAGTTATGTTGCATTTCTTATATTTTTGGCAATTATTTTACCAGAAATCTAAGAGAAGATCAGTTAAACTGCATGGCAAAGCAAAATTGTCCTTAAGGCCTTGTTGCTGCTTTTTCTAGTGCTTTAACTGCATTGAATGACCTTCTGCAGGAGATAAAGTGTGCTCCTTTCATGGAGATAACCAGCTGTCATTAATGCCTGGATGGGAGACTCTAACCCGTGCATTGGTTCATATGTGATTTTTTTTTTTTGTTCCCTCTCTGGTCAGTGCCTCTGACCTGCACTTGCCTGTTAAATTGCTTAGAATTAGCATGTACGACAGAACTGGGACACATAAAAGCTGCTATTTGCTTAAGTCCAATGTGCCGCGTCAAACAGGCAAATCTTATGAGCTGCATGCAAAGAAAGAGAGAGAGATATCTAAGTTTGAAACCAGCTCCCAACAGTCTTTTGTAAACAGTATCTTCCAGGACCCTGATGTCAAACATTACCAAGCACAGAACTAACAAAAGGAGTTCTGTTGTTTGGGATCTGGGATGCATCAACTGCGTTATGTGTCAGCTACCAGTGTAGTTTCCTGCTCCCCTATCTTTCTCCCCCCCAAACCCATTACACCTATCTTATCGCATTTTCCACTCCCAAAGCTTTGCAGTCACATTTTCTTTACTTGCCTTCCTAAAATTAAGGATCTTGCCTGCCTGCCAGGTTAGCTGCTCGTAGATCAATCCCCTGCCTGTTTAGTTAATTGTCGGCAATTGTGAACTGTGTGTAATTCATCCCTCGACGTAATCCATCAGCTGATCGATCGTATTGACGCACAGGAGTCTTCCTGTTTCGACGTGTGTTTATCACAGCGGTGTGGAGAACACGTGTGGAGAGAGGCTGATGGATGTTTGTCATGTTGATGAATATGAAACAAAGCACTGAAGCAAGGCATACGTTAACATGACTGTGACTTATGCTCACTGTAATATTATCAATTAAGTTTAGTTTAATTGTTTTTTCTAGGACACTTAATCACACTGAGGCTTATATAAAATATAGATTTTTTTTTAATCTGCTGACTCAAAATCTTTAATCAAAATCCATGTTAGAAAAGCAATGGACAAACAAATAATTGAAAAAGTATATGCTTTCATTATTTCATATACGAAAAATATTCATATTCACTCATTCTGAATGCCTGATTGTGATTCTTTGCTGTTTTCCTTTTTTTTAGACACCCTGAAGTCACCTATCGGTTCAGGTTCACATTTCGGACGGCGCCATCTTAAGCTTGACATCTTGAAACCAGGGACACGGCAGACTCATAAGGTAAGGTCGCCACTTCTTAAAACAGCCTTCTTTATTGTCTGTGTTACTCTAAATTGAAAAATAATTTCCAAAATGCACACTGTGATGTGTTAGATAAGGACTGGAATTCATGAGACCATAAATGTATTCGTTTAAGTGTGAACGAATGATAACTGCCACGGTACAGTAATAAAACAGAATACTTTTAATGTCAGCTACTAAGAGCAGCAATGTTTAAACATATAGTCAAATATTTGCGCACATCCTTAGTTAAAATTGCTAAAACTGATGAAAAAGAGTGGTTGGTGTGCAATAGTAACCAGACCAGCATTATTTGTTGACCTAAGGTAAGAACTTGGGAAGGGATACTTTTATTTTGTGGAACATCTGTAGATACCAATTAAGGGGCTTTTTAAATAAAAATATTGTTTGTAATCAGTGATGGGAATAATGATGTTACAAGTAATGGCGTTACTAACAGCGTTACTTTTTTCAGTAACGAGTAATCTAACTAATTCCTATCCCTATCGTTACAACGCCATTACAGTTACTAACAAGAAAATGCGGTCCGTTACTGTTTTTCAACAAACAGACGGTTGAAGCTGTGTTCAGTTTACCGCATCTTATATCAGTTGCGCAGAAGTAGCTGTAAGTAATCTGGGCCCTACAGCTTTAAGCAGCTGCGCGCTCCCGTGGACGGTAATCACGATCACTGTCTAGCACAACACCTGGAGCTAAGGAGGCAAAACAATTGCATGAGTGCTGCTGTTTGACTGAGGAAGAGTAAAGTAGTCGTGGTAAGCCAATCACATGACCACTTAAAGACAAAGCAACAAGATGATATATACCAGTTTTTAAATTGTGTTGATAGGCCACGTAAAACCAGAGTCATGACAAACAATATATACGCGCCGTTTTTTCCTGAATAGTTTTGTCACGTTTACTGTCTAAGGACAGCGCAGCGAGACCTCTCTGCTTATGAGCTAAAAGACAAAAAAACAGGACGTTTTAGGAGTGACGGCGAGAGAGAGAGAGAGAGAGAGACATTAGAAAAAGAGAGAGAGCAAGTTTTGAGATGTGTGATTTAGCGTGTTTGGAGTGTGTAGTTAATGTGTTGTCTTGTGTAGTTAGTGTTTAGTGTTGTGGATAGTTTTGTGTGTCAGAACAATGAGGCGACTGCTGTCTCCAGGTAGAAACAGGAGTGATACACCTGCTGCTGTCAGACCTGCAGGTATCAGGCTGTGATGTTCTCCTTCATAGCGGACAGAAATTATTATTTTGGAGTGGCACAAATAATTTGTGTGGCATCTTATTGAATGCAGAACAGCTGATTGTTCTGTAAATAGTTTGAAATAGGTATTTAAAAAATCAACGTAAACATGTTTGTGGTTGTTACAGTAAAAAATATAACTTTTTCTACTCTAATTTTATGTTTTTTGTCTGATTTTAGATCAACTGTGTTAATACAGTATGTCAAAATGAAAACATGACTGTAAATTCAGACACGTGAGGTTGTGCTGAAAAGAATGATACCAAACAAGGCAAAGGAAATAGTTTTTAAAGGTGAAATGTAGAGGGAAAATCAAAAGTAGTTAAAAATGGCCGATTATACCCTGGACCCCAGAGGGTTAAATGTTTTTTTAAAGTAATGCAATAGTTACTTATCAAGTAATAGAATCTTGCAACTCAGTTACTAGCTCAGTTACTAGTTAGTTCTTCAAAAAAGTAACTATAATTAATTACTTTTTCAAAGTAACTTGCCCAATACTGTTTGTAATAACGTTGAACAAGAAATTTGAAGACATCACTTTAGGTTTTGGGAAAGTGAGGACAAGCTATACAAGTTTACAACTGATACTTTAGCAGCAAGTTGATTTTAAAATTCACAACTGTAACAGCACCTGGTTTTCTTTCATGCGGAACGGGTATCGAGACAAATTTGAATTGGATGATCAAGGACAACCAAAGGCCAGTTTTTACAAGTGGTGTCACAAAGCATTTATAATGAATTCTAAGCACCTCAAATGCAGGGTCTGTTCAGTGAATGGGTTTCACAATTCTTAAGTTTAAAATGCTCACACTCTCACATGTGACAGCATCTGTTGTGCCAGTGATACACACAAGCCCACAGCAACA
Source organism: Pundamilia nyererei (assembly GCF_000239375.1). NCBI lineage: Eukaryota > Metazoa > Chordata > Actinopteri > Cichliformes > Cichlidae > Pundamilia > Pundamilia nyererei. Next base: position 423,015 of record NW_005187438.1, on the reverse strand, counting down.
GCTCACGGTGTGAGCAAGGTGATGCCATGCATGCATAAAAACGGAACTGAATAGATTTCCCTGCATTTGCAGTACTGTAATAAAGTATTTATTTAGTATTTTTCTTGACTTCTTTTATTTTTTTTTACCTTTTTTGTCACACTTGTCGCACGTTACAGCGAATAAAACAAGCTTTATATCAGACATAGATAATGCAAATAAATAAATATATATTTATAGTTTTTTTGTTCATTTCTCAATGATGATTTCATTTATTATTGAGAAAGGGGTTATCCAAACCTGGTTATAAAATGGCCAGCTTCCCCCTCCGGTTAAATCATGAATTCTTTCTAATTAACCACATGTTTTAAAAAAAAAAGCTATCATATCAAAGTTTCACCCTCGAAATTCTTCCAGTTGTGACAACCCAATTATTTTCTGACATCTCATAGAAAGAGTGTTAGGATGCCTGGGTCGTTGACCCAGGGTATTTGAGTTTATTATATTATTTATACTTTTTAGTCTTTGGTTTCTTTGAGTTCTGTCTTATGGTTTATGTCTCTGTCTTCTTTAGTTGCTCTGTCTCCCCTACCACCTGTATCCCCTTGTCTAGTTTGCGTCTCTGTGTATCCTTAGTTCCTATATCCCCGTGTTCAGTCAGTGTTTGTGTCTGCCCTGGTCCCACGTCTCTGTTCCCTCTGTAGTGCCTGCATGTGAGTCTGTGTTATGTGTTTCCTGTTTTACTTTGAAAGTATGTGTCTCATGTAAATGCGTCTGGTTTTGCTTCCTTTGTCTCGTTAGGCCTGATTTGCCCCAGCTGTGTTTCCCTCCTGTTACCCATTCCCTGATTGCTCCCTCTGTGTATTTAAGCCCTGTGTTTCTCTGTGTCCGTGTCGCGATCTACCGTTTTCCTAGCTGTGTGTTCTGTCATTTCTCTAGTTTAAGTTTGTTTTGAGTTTTTTCAGTTATGTTATATTTTGAGTATTCAATTAAAGCCTTTTTTGAGTTCACGTCTGTCTCCGGAGTCTGCACCTTGGGTCCTATTCCTGCCTGCACACAGCCATACCTAACAAAGAGCACAAAACAGCAATTAACAGAACTAATCAACTTTGATTACTCGATAAGAAAGATGAATATTAGTTGCAAAACTAATCCAGCAGTCCTATTGTATCTTGCTAATGAAAGAAACCTGAGCTCACCTCTCTTGACAGACACACTGTGCTACAGAAAACCTGAAACTGTTCCAAAAATCATTGTGTGAGTAATGAACAGGATAAGGCCTGAGACTCGTTTTTTGATGGAGATGAATTACCGAGAATGAAAGAAAGAAGACAACGAAGGGGAAAAAAACACTACAAAAGCAGCAGAAACACCGACTGACAACCCAGACTCGGCGCTCAGATCTCAGAGTCCAAGTCTCTGACAACACTGATGGCAGCGTCTGCACTGGGTGACAGGCCCGATCCATTTGGCGCAGCGCGTGAAGACACAAACACAAGCTGTCTAAAGAGAGTAAGGTAGACTTCAATCAGCTAAAAGGTGATAAAACATAATTAATTCAATCACCCACTCAGAGGACAGGGAGGGTAGAGGAGAGAGAGAGGCTGAGAGGAAAGCAAAAACCTGGAGGGATGCATTCGCACGGGCACGTTAATGGGAAACTGCACTTACTTTCTTTCAAAGCCCTTTCTACCTATTTATCCACTACTCAATAAGGAGCTTGCATCTGATTCTGTGTGGTTTCACAATACAGCCATTAAACACACAGTCGGTCAGCAGCGCTTGTGCATGCAGATAAAAAAGAGAAGGGATCCATGTTAATATAACTCATACTTAGACACCTTTATTCATTAACAGTAACCCGGATCATGATAAATGACTAACAGAGGGGACGAGTGCATATGTATGCCTGCCTGCGTCGTCCTAAAGCTGCCCGAGAGACTATTAACACCTCGACCAGTCCAGCTTTCTGTATCAGGGTCAAGTAGGCTGCGATTAGTCCACCACAACATGCACCGCACCTCCTCGAAAAGAGCCTGAAAAACAGGTTTCAATAAAAGCAAGAGCATCAGATTCCTTCTTGTCAGCCTGGTGTGAAATATACACCAGGAAAATTAGTAGTTTGTGTGTGAAGGTAGATGACACCGAGAGACGGAGATCAGAGAAGTGAGAGTGAATCCGTGAGGGGAAGTAGATGTTCATTTCATGAAGTATATTCCTGAGAAATGGCGTACTGGTGAAAGTCGACTCCACTTCCCCAAGGCACACCGGTCTCCCACAAGAGGAAGGTGTGAGGAAGGAGAACAATAGCTCCTCAAAGGCAGAGTCAGGTTTCAGCACAATTGCTGCCCGCAGTTATACAAGGCCGTTACATCCTGTCTCCCATGACAACCAAGCCCCAAGCTCCGGGGATTGGCCTCGCCGGTCTTACCTGACCACAGCGGGTAGTCGCTACTAGAGATGAGCTGATGACACAAACAAGCTCCTATTAACAAAACATTTAGCTTTCATTAGTTTGACATTTAAAGTCCTCATACTTCCATAATTTAGCTGCCAGTGGCAGCAGTTTCTTATCAGCATGTTTTGATCCTTTGTAGGTCTCCACAAATCAATATTAATTAAATAAATATTTCATACTCACAGTGAATCAAATAACAAATGTTAAGAAAGGGCTAGTGTGCAGTTGATGAACCCAGAGAAAATTAGGCTATCAGACAGTCTCTGAATTTAACATTGAGAACAAAGTAATTTGATTCCTAAATAAAAACATTAAAGATGCAAAGGAAAACTGCTGTTACCCGTTAGCCCAGTCTAACAGCAAATCATGAAACAATCTGTTCTCGTTCAGTAAGTAATACAATATCATGTACTTTATTGTGTCCTAAGATGAATTTGTTGTGCTGTTACAGAAGTTGCTTTAACACAGAGTCAGTAAACATGGAAAGAAAAGGCACGGCAAGGCAAATTTATTTGTATAGCACAATTCAACAACAAGGTGATTCAAAGTGCTTTACAGAGACATTAGAAACAAAAACAAATAAAAAGCATGATTTAAAATTGATTAAAACAAACAAACTAACTAACAGACTAACTAACTAAAAGAGAAATTTCAACGTGCTTTAATTTTGCAAGTTCACCTGCAACAATCGAAACATGAACTGTTTGGAAAAGCGGATTTCAAAATCAGAGAACATCAGGGATAATTATCAAGGAGCACAGAGAAGGAAGACACAGCTTACCAAGGTGACCTGACAATGACTGAGACAGTGTTTAAAAAAGGTATACAAAGCACAGCTGAAGACAACGTAATGAGACGGGTGGAAGGTAAACTTAACACAAGACACAGAGAACAATAGCTACCAAAATAAAACAGAAAGTAAGACACAACTGAAACAAGATTAACTTGAGACAGGAGACACCCAAAGACAAAAATCACAGAGACTGGAACAGAATGGAACAAAAAAGGGAGCAAACTAAGTACTACCTGAAAGTAACAGTAACAGAAGTCTTAACAAGACTAGAAAATAAACCACAAAGAACCCATGAAATACAGAAGATATACAACCACGAGTGAGTAAAAACAACTCTATTAATAGAAAACTAAATACTGACTAATTAGGACACTCATGTAGTTCTTTATGTTTGAAAAACCCACAGAAAAAGAAAACCTTAATACAAGGCCCAGGGACTAACAAAAAAGCCTCTGTAGGAGAAACTAGCACAAAACGAATTCAAGGAGGCAAAATATCGCACATGTATTGTCACATGGACACAAAAAGCATGCGCTACAATACAATACAAAGTTTTATATGGGTAATGTTTTGTCTAGAAAACTATAGTATTATGTGTTACATCCTACAGAGAAACAAGATCTACAAGAAGATTGGGGAAAAATACAAGCCGCATAATCCAGACACAAAAATACTCGATTTTCAGAAACGGTGTATTTATAATCTGCTGCTCTTTAGAGCTGATGACTCAGTCTGTTGGCTCAGTTCTAAGGACTTTGAAAATATTTGTCTCTGTCCAATGCCCCTAACTGTCTGCTGCAGCTTTATAAAAGCATAATTAACCTTGTTAGCCATGTCCAAAACCTACAAGCTTACACGAAATCTGCTATTCTGTCTTGTTAAAGTACTAGCAAATGGCACAGATAACCACCTGAATCCACCTTGCCACCTTCAATTTGCAGATGTGGGACTAAAAAGAACATAGAAGTGCTCACGTTGGCATTGTAAATCGTAACAGCTGTGAACTTACTAAATCAATAGTTCATTTGTATTCGTGCACACGTGTTAGCATAAGAGAACTGAGTTCACTTGTTACAGTGTGGTTATCTGTATTTTGGGGTTTTTTTGTGAAAGCAAATTTTCCTCTGGGATTGTAGATGTTGTCTTTGATATGAGAGCAATTAGATGAAAAAGAAAAATTTAATAAAAATTGAATTGGGTCTTGTGTGGATTGATTTTATGTCACTAATGATTAAATCTTAATATCTAGCGGACTCGTAGATCATTTTAAACTCACTTGACGCAGATTAATGGTGAGGCTTGTTTGATTTTTATTTTTTTTGGTGCGACTGAAATAACATGTAAACTGACATCCACTAGATTTACTTTCGACCTGATGGCAGATTACCGCATCGCAGTCCAATGTAACGTAGCTGGCATACAGGACGGCATGCTATAATCCCGTTACAAGCTGGTTTGTTGTTGTTTGTATAAACCCCTTATAATCTTAATATCTGCCGGTCCTGCCATCATAATAAATAGCTCCTATCAAACTGTATCACTTTCTAAAGCTGCTTTGTCTGTTATGAGAATTTTGAAGCCGTAATAAATGAAGATAAGGCGGGCCACATGACAAAAATCACCATAAATTTGTTTTAGGGACAATTTATATAATGATATGGATGGTTTCCAAAGACGACACACAGCTTTTGTTTCCTTTTGTGCGCCAGTGGATGATGTTGCTCATCAAGAAAAAGACCTGTAAGAAAAGCGAGGAAGCATTATAGTTAAAAAGAGACACAAACAATGAGACAGAGAGCAGAAGGGAAACACAGAGCGGCTTCTGTCTCAATGTGGATAATTACATTTCTACCTTTCTCTGGCAGTTGCATAGCCTTAATGCTCGTAATTAATTTCATTATTTTTGGCCCTGGCTGTTGAGTGCAGATTAGTTCTCTCTGAGTTGTGGGGATAAACACACAGTAATTGCTTATTACTCTCAGAGCCCACATTAGATTATACTAAAGCCAATGAATTAGAAAATATCCAATCACCTTTAGCTAAAATTCAAAACCCGCTTCTGTTATTGCCGGCGCTTGTTTTCATTTGTCCAATACATCCTTCACTGTGTGTGGATCAACCTGTAACGATGCTCCTGGCCCAGATACTCTGAATTACTTCTGTATTTGTTCTTTTAATGTCATCTTTTCCTGGCTTTCCCAAATTTACTGCAAGATTACTCACTTAGAGACTTTCTGCATAGGTCTATATGAGCAAGAATATAGTAGAAATACAGGTTTTGATGGTTTTTTGAAACACTGTTCTCTCCTATAGAGCAGCAGTGTTGGCAAAGATGAAAAGCCTTACTCAAAGTGGACCTCCGTGGTTGTTGCTTATCAGCAGCTCCCAACTGAGATTTTACCAGCTGGACTCGAATTGAGTGCCTACTGCTTTTAATAGTGGCTCCCTGGCATTTGTTTAATATTCACCGGGCTTGTAAAATAAGTTACTCTGTGTTTGTCACTAATTCTTCAGAGAAAACTTTAGGAGGTATTAATAGTGTGAGAGCCAGAGAAGCTTTTTTTTAATCATCCGACTAATTAATTCTCACCAAAGTTCTTGTTAAGTTAAAAATGAATTTATGATTAACCACATTACACCCACACATCTGTTTTCACTTATGTTGTTTTCCCTTATGTTGCTCTTCCCTGATTAGATCTCACAACTTCAGCATTCCT
>NW_005187438.1:355119-416982 GCF_000239375.1 Pundamilia nyererei | reverse complement strand
AGGTTGAAACCCATGTTGGTGCCATTCCTTTGGACATTCAGAGCCTGGACATGCCACCTGAAAATCCTACCTGGGCTAGCACGTGCAACTTTACACAATGCTATAACAATATGTATTAACAATTAAAAACATGTGGCCCAGCAAGCCATATATTATTATCATTACCTCCTTTATTTAAACAAGTACTCTCATTGTGATCGAGAACTTAAAAGACACCTATACAAATACACATATACAAAAATTGAGACAAACAGCTACATAACAAAAGGACACATACACAAATGTTTGAATAGCTGCAGATGAACTAATGCAACTTTTAAAATGTTCCAGTGAAGTCAAAGAATACAGCATCACAGCTGTTTCATTTATAGGCAGCACATTATTTAAATCCAGTTTTTCCCATTTCAGTATGAACAAGAGGTACAGCTAATGTTAAAATGTCCTACAAACTGACATAGTAAGTACTGTATTTAAATTCAAGCAAGGAGTGGAGGTAAGCAGGGAATCTTTGCAGCGAAGGCTTGAAAATAAGCATCATACAATGCTGCTCTTTTCAAGTTACCAGGCGGAACCATCTTTCTTATTCATATAAGATGCAAAGGTGACTAAGAAAAGAATCGCCAGTGATGAATCGTAACACACTGTGATGCACAGAATCAAACGGCTTCAAGGTGGATATAGAAGCACGAATATAAACAATATCACCATAATCAAGCGCAGACTAAATCGTGGCTTGTACAATGATCTTACGACTAGTGAATGACAAACAGGATTGGGTTCTACATAAAAAATCCAGTCTTCATCTTTAGCTTTCTTGAGATTACGCCCACACATGAACAAAGATTAGGCAGCTACGTCATTAACATTATGACACTTTTATTCTAAACTACTGCGTAATCCAAAAGCACATAGTTCTTCTTATAAAAAACAAAAAGACTTGGTTTCGAACATTTTTACCGTCACTACTGCTCACTCTCCTTTTCATTCTCCTAAGAGCCCTAGCTGATATTCCTGGCACTTCCCTCCCTCTTGGTGCGTAGTGGGGAATATTTCATAATTTTATTTTTGTTTTTCTATTTATATACAACTTTTGAAGAAAGTACTTTTTGCATAATTGTTTAAATTAGGTTTTAGACACTCTAAAGCTTTAAGTACTATATTTTTTTAAGTATATTTTTGGGGGCTTTTTGCCTTTTTTTTGATAGCGCAGCAGTGACTAGATCAGAAAGCGGGGAGAAAGAGGGAAGACAGCACAGGCCCTTGGGTTTGAGATGAACCCAGGCTGGTGGATATTTTCCAGGGAAGGTTTGCTGTGGTTCAACCTCAGCCAATGACAAGCTGTTGGTAGTTTCGAAAGAATCAGATCACAATAGAAGCAACTGGAGGGTGCCTGAGCTCCCCCTTAGAGACAAGGTGACGAGTTTGGTTGTTCAGTAAGATAAAGTCACAACTTTTAAACATTAAAAACACCAAGTTGACGTAACTTACTTATTGCCTCCTAAGTGAGGTGTTTTGAGGAGGTCTCAAAGAGACCTCAAGATTATGCCTCTACAGCTGGAACACCTAAGTGTCCTCCCACAAGAGCTGCTGGAGCTGGCTAGGGAGAAGGAAGTCTGGGTATCTTTGCTTGAATTGCCGGCCTCATGACATGACAAAAATGGAGGGATGTTGCCAGTCAATAACAAACTTTGCTTAAAGCTACGTGTTCTGCAGAAAGCTTTATAGCTCTATAGTGCAAAAAGTGGACGTGGAATAAAATACACAAATGAAGCATGAGTATTTGTATCGGTGATGCAAACACGGTTAAACACAGAAATGGAAGGATAAAAGTGATGTGAAGCAACTAAAACCACTGGAGCTAAACACAGGTGAAGGGATCCAAAGTTAAAATTTATCCATAGGAACAAAAGCTAGTAGCAATCCAAAGCAACTCTTCTCTAAATTTCAAAAAGTATCCTAAAATATAACTTTGCAGTCACTAGTGTGGCAACACTTGGACATATCTCTGACTCAGAGCTCAATATGTGGTTACAGAAATGTGCTTATCTGTCACGAACAGGAGAAAATCTACCTGAGAAGCACATCAGAGCACAGGCTGTTATGAATGGGTCATAACTCCTGTAACAAGATCTCTGCAGAGAAACCTTGTGTTCCATCAGGCAGGGTGAGAGTTTGACGGGGACTGAGGACAGGACTTCTGACAGTGCTTCTTTTGATGAAGCCAGTTTTCAGTGTGACTCAGTGAAAAGCCAACATAACGAGATCTAGTAGTTAGGAGGGTAGGTGAGACAGACACCCAATGGAAAAGAGAGGAAAGATGAATCACTGTGGCAACAGAAAAAAATGGTGCTTCAAAGAATATTCACGCGCCTGCTCTCGAGGTCCTCATTTCTGCATCGTCGTGCTTTGTTTGTTCACTTAGGAGCTACTCGCCAGAGATTTTTTTTCCCTGCTCAAGGGTTCTTCAGGGGACTAGAGCAAGATTTTAATGATAGAGGGTGTCCTGTGGTGTGTGCTTGTTAATCTGATGTTGTCTTATGATGATGTGCTGATGACCACAGTTCTAGTCACAACCCTAAAAGGATATTCTGATAGCATAGGTCTAGGTTTAGGATAATCATAGATGGTGACTTAGGTTAAAGTCCAGTTTACTTCACCCTGTTTATTTCCCATTATTGAGTTGACTGTGAACACCTGCAGACATATAAGACCAATTCAAGATGGTTTACCAGCAGCTTATAAACTTTCATGAACAGCCTTTTCTTTCTTAATTCTCTTTTTCTCCCACGTTCTGTCTTTTAGAGAAAAAGGATTTATAATAACTGGGAATTGCAGTGAGACCAGGTGTACCCTGTCTATCATCTATAAGTTTATAGTGGCATAAAATACAGATGCTATTTATTATTTAAATACTCAAAATCAGTGAGTGGACAGCTGAGGACAAACACGGCGGTTCTGTGAGTTGTCTGTCTACCCAACACCTGACAAGGAGCCACAGTTAGCTTTTATCAGTAAGCAGCTGGACTGTCCTTGAGGTCTTTTGTGGGGACAAAACAGAAGGCACCAAAACAGTCAGGTCATCATGCTTCACGCAGGTTCCACAAGGACTGAGATGTCAACTCCACCTCCCGAAAAATCTAATCTAACTTTGTACTCTCCATCACCTTTGTGAAAAAAGTAAGTCGTAAGTTAGTAACTAGAAGGCGAACTGTTTATGGTCGATCCATATGCATACAATTACACAGTGACCAAAAAAAATCAATAAGCGCAAGCAGTAATAGATGGAAACATAGAAGGCAAACAGATTATCTGACAACTGATGAGGGAAGACGTAAGACTATTTAGAGACAGAGCTGATGAGACATAGGGCAAACCACAGAGTACTTCAGTTGAAGACAGCTGGACTTGGAAGTCTTTCTTTCTTCTCCAGAACTGAAGGAACCTTTTATGGGATTGCTCCCATGGAAACAAACCAGCTACTTTAGTATTGGAACTGCCAACATGATTCAGAGACTACTCTCCAACTGGTCAAGGAATATGCATTTCTCTGAAGAAATGTGTGTGACGGGTTTCTATAATTTACTACAAAAAACATGACTGAAATTGCACTTGAAAAAAGGGGATTGAATATGTAGCTAAAGTTCTTGGTTTCCCCTAGATTATTAGGGAGAAGTCTAATCTCAGTTCATTTTGAGTTGTATGGAGTTTTAAAGGTTTAAAGTTTGCAAGGTTTTGCATCAGCCACAATACAAAGCAGATAAATGTATTTTTAAAAGGTGCTCATTAGTTAGTTATAGCATCTAGCATGGCTGCATTAATCTGCTACAAGGCCCCAGGGGCAAAGACGAGGTGCTGGTTCTCTCATTAACTGCCCATTACTCCCACTCCGTGCGCAATGTTTTTCAGTAATGGAATACCCCCTGACCCAAGGTTGATGGTCTCTAAATTTGATTTTTGACACGGAGATCTGCTTAAATATGTCAGCTGATACTGCACTTTAAACCTGAAAGTTGATCTTACAGCACAGGTGAACACGTCGGCTAATAGTGGGTTGATTACATATCAAGCGCAGAATGGGCCCCATTATCGTTCATTCGTAAGGAGTCGTGTTTGAGTCCAACATTCACTCTTCTTTTATCACTATCAGATTATAGAACTCCTAAGGGGGATATCTCTCTCTTTAGCTGATAAATGCTCAAATATCTTCAATCTGTTTGGATGCAAGTTTGCTAGCAGTCACTTTAGCAATAGGCATAGTTGTTGAATCTCACTGATGTGACCTTATTAGTAGTTTTTCATTTACAAAAATGAACTGGGAAAGTCTCATGCTCCTGGTTTCTTCTTTAATGTTTGTGTTATTCCATATCTTTGTTACTTTCTTTGTCTTCTTTCTTTGCACTTCTGGGTTGTTTTTTTTTTGTTTGTTTTTTTACTTTTTCAACTTTTTGTCCATCTCCTGTGACTTGACTTATTTTCTTTGGGTGTAGTTGAATGCTCGGTTTTGCTTAGGAAGAGTTAGTGAAGTTATCATGGATTTTTGAGTTCAGTATCCAGCTGTAATCACAACTGTATGATATCTAAAAGAAGACTTATTTGGCTTTTGGAATATGTTCTGCAAAGTCTTGGCACACAGGATACCAATGATTGACATATGACCTGGTAGTAATTATATTAGAGGGTTACCAACCCAAGTTAGTCTGGAATGAACGATCAGCTTCAAAGCTTTGAGTGTAGATGCAGAGCGAGACCACATTTTCTTATGTATGTAACCCAAACAAATTAAACAAAAGAGATTTTTTGGAGCAAGTAGAAGTTAAAGTTGAGAGAGAATTGGGTACTTACAAATGGAGGGAGTTTTTTCTTCTTTCCCCATTGTTGCCTTTCCCACTGTTTGTACCCCCGTGCTCATAGGGGCTCATATGATTGTTGAGGTTTCCTCTGTATTTTGTCGGGTCTTTACCTGACAATATAAAGTCCCTTAAGGCACATGTTGTTGTGATTTGGTGCTATATAAATAAAATTTAATTGAAAATTGAATTACAAATAAGCAAGATAATTTCCACTGTTAGCTCCAGCCGATTTTCTTTGTTGGCAGGCTGACCTGTGCTGTTTCTGCTGCTGCTCTGGGGTTTACTAATCCTTGTGGATTCTACAATATATATACTGCATGATGTATGCAGGTGTTACATGAGCAATCACATCTAGTTTCCAGCCCCTGCAGTTCCCAGTAAAAACTAGTATAAAGGTGGACCTTGGCAAGCGTTACTAAAGAACATTGCCAACTTAAATTCAAATTAATGTCCCCTAACAGAGCCCTTCCAGAAGCTACTCTTGTTACTCAGCACCCATACTAAAATGCATTTAAAGCACTAAATTAACTTGCTTTCAGCGGGACATAAAATCTGCATGTGCAGGCCTATCTAGTCAAATCTGATATAAAACGCTTAAAAGTTTGCTGCGAATTAAAGTAACCCCGACCCCTATTAACCTTTAGTTCTCCTTGGAAAATACAGCAACTGTGTCTTTGTTGTGTGCTGAGCTAGCTAGATTCTGAGGTTCTGTGACCACAACTTTCGTTATATTTGCGTCTGCTGACACATGACAGGGATGAGAAGTTAAAAAATGATGTGCAGAGTGTGCAGGTAGGGCCTGGGGTGACATTATTTCCTCCATGGCTCGCTTGACAATGTTTTGTATTAAACTGTCTATCAGATTTAATTACTCATTAACTGAAGGTGATGTTCTGGATCGCTGCAGTCCACTTTAAACCCTCAATCCAGATACAAATACTTGTACAGAATGCATGGAGGCATGTTTAAAAGCCAGACTAAATTTCTTCTGAAGGACTGGAGGAGTTCTGGGCGGCAGCAGCCTGGCCCTGCCACTAAAGGTAATAGGGTCAGACAGCTGCATATTAGCCGCGGATCATCTGCTTTGACACAGCCTTGGATCTAACTGGCGGCAGCAACCCAGATCCCATACCTGTCCCAGCAGGCATATCCCAGAACTCGCTGCATATACAGGGGACTCAGTTGCATGCCTTTTCCTCCCCAGCTTCCCAGGTACACTTCACGCCTCGTGGATTCTCCGTGCGGGCCTCATCTTCGAAGACATCCACACTCTCTTCTTGCGAAGGTTGGCAGATACATGCAAAATGCACCGAAGCAGATGAGTTGCAGAATGTGCTTGCTCTGATATACAGCACCTTCTCTCCAACCACGTGTTTTGTTAGAGGTCCATAAGTCCCGAGGAGATGGGAGGTCTGGCCATTTATTTCACAGACACTAGAGCAGATCAGACTGAGAGAGCTCCCTCTCCCCACGGCCCCTCATTTGAACAAGACAAACACAAAGCCTGTAATTAAAGATGTAACAAAAGCTCTGTCAATTGTTTTTCCTCTCATCTCCGCTGGCGTGTCGCCTTGCATTACGGCACAAAGCTTAGTCTGGCGTGCTCCGGGACTGAAGGCTGCTACGCAAGGTTCAGCTGTCCTCATATCCACTTGACTTAAAAAAAATAGCCCAGTGCCCCTTTGAAACAAGAAACACACATTCATTTGTGTTCTTCTTTTGTTTTAAGCTTCATAATATCAGGGATGGAGATAATGAAATCCTTTGGAGCTCACAGTGATTTATATTGCATGACTGAGCAGTTTGGGATTTGTTGTCTCGCTCAAGGACACTTTGAAAGCACGCATGGTTGTTGATGGACGTATGCTGGCTGTAGAGGGAATTGAACCTATGAGCAAACTTGAGTTTGTTTTTCTGCTTAAAATATTTCTTGACGACAGAGCTGCTCTGAAAGCAGAGATAATCTAATTGATTACTGGACAGAGTCAAAGATCTGCAGTGGTTGTTGAAGTAACAAAAGACACAAAGGGGACAACAAAGACACAATAACCTGTATGTTTTTCTGCTTTGTAGGAGACCACTTGGCTTTGATGGAAGGTGCATCATCTCTTACTGTCACTGTCTGTCAAAGGTGTTCATTTGCAATTGGATTTGGAAGGATAGTGTTACTGAACTCCTATAAATCATCTTCACAAAGCATGTATTAAATTAGGATAAAATTCAATGCACTATCCATTGCCAGCTCACATCTCTTACAACATATTAGACAATTCTGAACACCAAATAAATTAAAAACCTAACTACTTCTGTCCTTTTACTCCTGGAACTACACCTGCATGTAATTTCATTGTCACTGCAGCAAGGTGAAAACACTGGAATTCAGCAAAGATTCAACTTTTATTTGCAGAATGTGCAACAGAAAATTACGTTTAATAAGTCCAGTGCATCAGAGTCCAATAAGGGAATTCAAACGCCACAAAGGAATTTGACCAGGAGCAGACGTTGTGACAAAGACAGCACTACATAAACACTGACGATGAACTGGGGATTACACACAGAACAAGACAAAACCTTGTGGTGAAGTCAGCTAGGAAGCAATCCTTTAAAGTAGGATATAACAAGTGTTGTAACTACCCTAGAAAACAAAGGAGTGAAAGAAACCCAAGATAAACTCTTAGGACAGGGTCTTTGATTGATTGATTGATAATACTTTATTCATCCTGAGGGAAATTGGGTTAAGGCTGCCAGCCTTGCCAGCGCCATCTTACCCTTCCGACCATACATACATTACACAAACATCACATGGGGAAGACAGGTCAGAGAGGTATAACAATGGAAAATGCACAACACGAGGAAAGATGAGGAGAAAAAAGAACTCCCCCCAGACTCAGCTCCAACAGGGGGATCAGTTTGAGAACAGAAAAAAACACCTCAGCACATGAATCATCACATCTCACAACATAGAAGACATAAGCTTCGAAGGCATTTGGAGGGGATGGGGGAGTGAGTTTAGGTCTGTGTCAGTGTACATGCATATGTGTGTGTGTGTGTGTGTGCGTGTGTGTTTTGTGTTCAACCGAGAGAAAGTGTCCCTTCACCCGGTTAAGCACAAGTCAACAATCTTCGATCAACGCGGATGGCCTTGAAGGAGGAACAAAGAGTTCTGACAACAATCCTGTTATCATGGAGAATTTTGTTGTTCCAGCCAGCTTCGACCTTGGCAGGCCTTCAGCTGGTGCCAGTGGGATAGCCGCATGAGTGAAGATGGTGAATGTTTGGGTTTAGTGCGAACAACTGCATCCAATTTTTCCAGTTGGACTAATGTCTATCACTGGTCACCAAGTCTCTCAATTCCCGTTGTTCTTCTCCAAGATCTTATCCATATTGCTTTCAAAACACAGTCTGAGTACTCACAGCCCTGCCAATCGTCTATCATGTCAGCCAGCCTTATGAGATTTTGAACAGCTGTAGCCGCTTCTTGTTCTAAGCCAGGTCCAAGCCAGCTCCAGTCAACCAGAACTCTGTTACCGTGGTTCCGAAATGGTAGATGTCGTTCAATGTCTTCCATCGAGAGTGTCGCCAGACACACGACGCAACCGAGCATCGAGTACCCGGCAGCAAACGTCTCCGCAGGACAATCGGGCTCTCCCAAGCCCAGGAGGGTGTCAATTCCATTATGAGACCAGTTGATCAAATCCATAATCCATCTTCTTTAGGTTTTAGAGAACAAGACTGAGAAACTCTTTGAGGGTTAGAGAATAAGCGAGACTATACAAAAGACATGAGAAGCCAAGCAAGATAAAGATAAGGGAGAGGGAGATGGAGAAAAGTGCGACCGCCTCCATCAAGAGCCAAGAGAGAAAAAAGTAATCTTTGTAATCTTTATACTGCAGAAAAAACAGTCTAGACTAGAGCATGTCATTATAGCAAACCTACAGCTCACTAAAGGGTCAAAGTTCTCACTGCCAGAGTTTAGGTTTGTCATCACCCTTACCTTCTGCCCACTGTCTATCCTCTTTACTATCCTAAAATCCCCAAATAATTCTAAAAAAAAAAGCATCTCTATGAATGAATATCTGCATATATGGTGGAATCAAAGGGAAATGGCCAAGAATTTTAGTTCCCTAAGTTTTCTGATTCCACTTGTTGTCTTTCAATTTGCATTCTTGCAAAAAGAAAAGTGTATTATGAGTGTGAATGTTTTCACCAGAAGCAAATCTCAAAACCACTTGTGTCATCTGATAGTAATTTGGGTTTTTATTAGCTCTTTCATATTTATCTCCATTACTAAGCAAACAGGACGTCTAGAACCTAGATGCCCTGAAAAACGCCGCTGCTGCCATGAGTAGGCAGACTAGCTGATGGGCTTCCTGACTGCTCGATTATAAACACAGATGAGTTTTGGAGCTCTTTGAGATTAGATTCGATTGATGCTCCACTGCAGAATAAAGTGCAAAACTTTGATGTGCTTTCTGTGATGCATTTTCTTGATCTGTTTATAGGTAATGAAATTTACCATTACTGAAATAGGTTTAGGAGATGGTTCATGCACTGGGTCACTTTTCTAATGAACTTTAAAGTCCCCTGACACGATTCTGCTCCTAATAGGCCATGTCACACTGACTCCCTGACTTCAGCACCTCTACTAAATTCGAAGATGTCAATTTGGTGAATGTGGAGGTATCATATTATCCCATTTTGTGCACGGGGGATGAATTCTGGATTAATTTTCCTACAGATAATGCCCAGATCAGTCCCAGAAGTGTCACGTTTAAAAAAACTCATTCATGGCAGCAGCCAAAGTGATGGCAATTAATTCTGACTTTAGGAGCGTAGGCCTGCTTTCTTCCACGTTCGTCAATACCAAATGTTTCCACATCTCAGGATAGTTTTTGTCAGCTCCGTAAATGAGGTATTAAAATTCTTCTTTGCTTTCCATGGCTGTCTATCCAGCACAAAAAAGACTGTTCTTTAGAAATAACTGATGGTGACGTCTCAGCTACGCCTCCAGATTCAGCAGCCCAGATTCCTACTTCGGTGTAGAGCTGAGCACAGCAGTAGAGTCATTAGAAGAGTCAGAGAGAGATGATTTCAGATCAGTCTGTCACCAACCTCTGGGCTGTCAACCGGGCATGGAGTTAATGGGAACATTATTAAATCAGCTAGAAAACCTTTGTTTTCCTGTGCTCCTTCACTTTTGCCTGTTCACTCCATTTCCATTTTCTCTTTGTAAGAATCAGTGTAACTATACAGTAAATTCATTATTCAGTATGCACTAGACGAAAACATTTTACTACAACTTGAAACAGACTGCCAAAAACATATTAATTTGTCTTGAAAACACTGAAATAGAAAGAAACTGGCAGCTTTCTTGCCAGTTCAGTTCATTAGCTATTTATATGGCACCAATTCACAACAATAGTCAAGTCAGGTCTTTTTAAAGGGTAAGCTTAAGCCCTATTTTATAGATAGAAACCCAGCAATCCAATAATCCCCTATAAGAAGCACCTAGATCAAAATACATAAAACTACACTGAAAAATGAAATAGTCCTGATTAAATTTGTCCTTGTATACCTTTTTTCTTTTTTAGCCAAAGTAGCTTCTCAAGCAATGAAAATGTTATCCTTTCAGACATTTAGCCCACCACCTTCAGACATTCATGTTTCCCAGAGGGTGAACCCTAACGAGTGCTGTAATCCTAAAACATTTTCCCTAAAGCCACCGTGAGGTTGACATTTGCCATGAATAGAAAGGTCAACTTTCTAATGGATAACCATGACATCTGGTGCAGGCATTCATGTTCCCTGAGGGTGAACCCTAATGATTTTGGTTATTAATGATTTCCCAATCGCACCATTATAGGTTTCAGGTTTGAAGAGAAATGCCTCAGCAACTGTTAAGTGACTTGCTATGATATCTACTTCAGACATTCATGTTCCCCGGAGGATAAATTTGAGTGACTATTGTTTTGTCTGATTTTGTTTTACTTGATAACCATAAAATGTTATATCTATTCATGTCCCTTTCCGGATTAGGGTTGTTTTGTTAATTTGAGAATAAACATCCAAATTTTAGGATGATTTAGTTATGATTACGTGTATAAAACCAATTTTACTACAGACAGTAAAAATAGTGGATGTAGCGTAAAAAACAGGAAGTCATTAGCAAAGGTGAGGGTAGAATCCTTGATTTTTCAGTCAGATTCACCCCAGATTCACATTGTGCATCCATTCGAATATAGTTTCACTATAGCATGTATCCCAATCTACAATTGCGTCGCTACCCCTTTATGGCAAGCAGTGATATTCTCTGATTCCATTGTTAGTCGCTTTAGTCACTCACTTCATAGTTGAGTTCAGCTTAGGGCTTGCCCACTTTGTGCTATTCAGCTAAATTTTAGGGTCTCTTAGTAGGCTACCTAATTAACGAAATTTTTAGCTCATCCAGCCAAATGGCTGATGAGCTCTTATGATGTTGAGGCATCATTTCTCCGTCCACAATTCACAAAACATTACTTCTCCCACAGGATTGGTAAGAATTTCACACTTAAACACAATGATCATCTAATGGGGCTTCAAAGTCGCATTTGTTACTTTCATGGGCACTTTCTCATGTTCCAGGTAATTGCTACTTCTTATACATTATTGGTCAGACTTTAGTGAAACAAGGTGAATTTGTACCGGATTTGACTGTGTGGGTGCTTCCTTGACTTCTCAGTGGATTTTAATTCCTATTCGTTTGTGCAATACTGCCAACCCATGACAACAAAATCCATCACTTTCTTTCTGTACATCACAGATTACATTAACCTGTGACTTGAGTTGGACTGTGAGTCAGACATTTCTGGTATTTTTAGCCTGAGCATGTCAGCATACTCACATTAGTGTTACCTTTAAGCTCCAAGTGTGACTGTTGTAGACTGGTAGCTCATTTACAATTTTGAAAACGTATCTGTATGAGGGTTTTTGACTTCACTATATGCAAGCTGAAATGATTATCCCTTAATTTATAGCTGATTATTATATTCAGCTCCCTGATGCATCACTATTTACTGTTATCTGTGCTTTACCTCTTTCTGTGTCTTGTTATTCCCCCCTTTTCGTGCAGGAAGTTTGACACTAATGCCGTTTGGCGTACACTGCAAGGCTGCACAGAGGCTGGTTGTTGCTTATGAAGCTACACGAAACCAGACACACATATAAAATATGCGAGTACCTTTTTATTCCGTAGCAACTTGAAAAGTCACCAAAATGGGATTGTTCAACTTAATTGTTAAGTGCACTGATGAAAAAGTCATGTTCTTTGGTAAAAGGGTTCACTGCTGCAGCCCAAGAATCTCTGACCTCCAGACAGTCTGTTTGCTAGAATAAAGCAGCAGGCACAGCTCGGGTTTTTTGGGTCGTAGACCTTCTGAGATGAACGGGTCCTTTGAAGCTTTTAGTTGCCAGGTGACAGGGGTAAAAAATGTTATGCTGTGACAGACCTCACGAGTTAGACTTCAGCGAGGACTTCATAACCAACCTAATTGTTTTCATTTTTTCCGACTAACGAGGAGTCAGCCAAGACTGGGCAGCACGAGTTTTAGAAGATGATTCTCTGTTCTTCTTTTTGGATTCATCACATTTATTTTGCCGAAAAACTTTTCATGCACAAAGCTTTGAAAGGAATCACTATGATAAGCAGAGTTTGTTTCAAGGTGGAAGAAAGTGGCGGATGGTGTTGTTTAAACCCCCGCTGAACTATTTCTTTTTCTCTGATCAGTGGATCAGTGTGGAACTACAAACACACAGAAACCTACAAAAGAAGGCATTTGTCATGTGTGTCGCTGCCTCTGGCATACCTAACATGTAATGGAGCGCGCACACCTAATTGTTATTTTGTTTACTCTAGGAAGGGGAGATCAGGACTCAGACTCAGTCAAACATGCTTATATCAGCGTCGTGAGAATTTCTTAACCAGAGATGTGTGTCTATTACTTCCACTAAGTCCTGAAGAAAATATTTTTTATGCTTATGCAAAAGTTACCAGATGCTGCCAGCGTGTGATTTAAAATACTGTTGAACAGGATGCTATTTTTCATTTGGAGAAGCATGTATTCCTTTCTTCTTTCTATATTCATTTTGTTGGCTTCGTGTAAATAATTAAGCAGGAGTAGCATTGCAGACTGGATACATTCATAATTCAGGCATTTCATGTTCTGCACGCATTCGCGTTTGTTGCTTGCATCAGTCACAACGCATGTGCTCATCCTTAATTCCTACTTCAAAAAGTTGCTCCAGTCTTTCAAATTCAGCCTCGCAGACAGGGTCACAGGGACAGAGCGCAGAGTAGGGGTTATGGGGAATGACAGAACTAGGAGGGGTAAATATCAGAGCAAGACACACTGTTCCTGAGGTTTGTGGTCCTGCTGCTTCGAGGCCCCCATGTCTCCTCAGCTCCTGTCAGCTCATCAAGGCCAAGTCGCTGCCTATTCCCGCTGGAATACCGCATCAAACAGCCCGGGGAGCCTTTTATCCCAAACAGAATGCCGCCTCTTGTCACAGCGGAGTCTCTGCAACAAGGCGTACACGGATGGCGAAGTTTAACACGGTGGAGTGAAAGTCAATACCCTGCTGAGGTGGCGTAGCTCAGACATGAGGGGGGGAAATGGTGAAAAGGTCACTGGGAAAATGGGATCTGGAAAGAGGCAGCTTATCTGAGACAATAGCACGAGAAGCAGGAAGCCAGATGAAGCCAGGCAGGCAGGCACTTAATGTCACGGTTCACTCTTTCAACCCCGTGCCAGTTCTGATGCCTCACAATTAAGGCCAAACATCTTATTTTTGTCTTTTCTACCAATTACTGTAAAGGTTACCGCATCTTGGCTTGCGTACACAAATCCTCCTTCACATGTGTGTGTCTCTCTCTCTCTACAAAGACACAATGACTTCCCCGTCTAATTTCCCTTTGTTTCGACCCGTAGCCAAAATCAGACATGAAAAGGCTTGACTGTGCACCCCAAAGACACAGAAGAGCTCTTTGTACTCAGGCTTGTTCTGCTCCATGCCATTTCTAATCTCGGGCAGAAGGGAAGAGAGCTGCTCCTCTTATCTTAGATGACATGGAGGCTTTGCTCCCTCTCTCTGGAGCTCTCTCATCTTGTTCTTCTGAAACCTAACCCTCTTTCATGCTTTCTTCTTGTGGTGGTTGTGGTGGCAAAGCGATACGCTGAGTGAGACTGGCTGAATTTTGTTTAGGTTATTCCGTCTGAAAGCTGTTACATGATAAGTGAGAGTAAAGAAGCTGGGTTTTACCTTCCCGGGATGGTTTTTTTTTCCATCACTTCTTTTGGACCTTAGCTTTGTCATTATTTTTAATCGGCTCTCTGAAGCATGGCAGTATTGAGAGCCGTTTGAATGTGGAAGACTAGGGTTTATCAAGTGTAGGTTTCTCTACTTTCCCTTCTAGAAGGGTGGCCTTGTGAATGTCTGTCTCCCAGCCAACCCAAGGCTTTTTCTGAGAAACAATATTTGGGCTATCTGAAAAGTTGTTTTCAGAACTCTTCAGCTTACACAAAAGATAGTGCTATGTGGATGCAGTCGGAGAGATGGATGCAGCCAATTTCTCCTGGAGAGCACTTTTACTAAAGCAACAAAAAGAACCCCCTATGGCTCCAACCCTTTCACTAATAGATCACTATTAAAACCAAACAGTAATTTTTAACTTAGAGAAATTTAGTTTTATTTATTTATTTATTTTGGTTGTTTTGTGTCATCACAATGTGGTGTTCAATTGCAGTCAACCTAATCACTATCCCGTGAGTGCTCATAATATCTTCTTGTAATATCTAATATATTTAGTTATTTTATTGTTTGCACGATAATTACAGAAACACGAAGCGCGACATGTGACCGCGTGGTAAATACATGAGAGATGGAGCCTGCAGACCAGCCATTAGGTACAAAGTGATGCGCAGCAAGCAAACAGCTTCCTGTGTGGACGGGGCTTTACGTTGCATACCTTTAATACTTGATCGAATTTAAACTGGATGAATAAGAAAATCACCCCAGAAGGTTGTTTTTACAGTGGAATATTAGCTAGCATAGGTGTCAGGGTTTGACTGACTTTTGAAAGCAGCTCCTGGTGGCCAATTGATGAACTGCATTTTATAATTTTGGGGGTTGTCACTCATTGCAACATCAGTCAGTTGATTGTAAAATGTTGTAATCAAGAACAAAGCTAGCGTGACTGTTTCATGTCATTGACAAACAAAAGGCAAGCAACAAAAGGAGGAATCAATAATGCAGCTTTGTTTTGAGTTGCTTCTCTAAAGATTGGCGAAAGACTGAAAAACAATCAATAAAGCGATTAGTGGTGTGGTACCAAAACCTTTAACTTCTCTGCAAGTCTAACAACCATGACATCCGCTTTCCTCACGGACGCCTCCGTTTGTTGTAAGTTGTGGCAAAAGGTGCACTGAGGTGACACAACACGTCACGGCTTTTAAAAACGTTTAGAGAAGGCGTACTTTATCCGATGCATGAAAAGCAGCGTATCCTTATAACATCCCGCATATCACAACAGAACCAAAGTCTGGCAACATGCAGAACATAGCTGTATCCAATCTATTTAAACAGCAGGTCTGGGCCATTGTGACGGGTGCCCAAAGGGACCTGTTCTCCAGACGTCCACCAACACAGACAGAGGCCCTTCCATAAGTCCTATAGGTTCAATTTGTTCTGCCAATTATTATCCTCTGCTCTGCCACAGTGATGGAAGGTGTTGTTCAGTGTGCCTGAATGCCACCCTCTCCAACAAAGAGGGAGCCCCTGCCTTTTTTCCGGGGGTCCAGTCAAGCATTCGCTAACAGATTGGCCGGGGCGCTAACCAGTCAGGTCTTCAAAGAGACAAAGACGACGGGGAGGGCAGCAAAGGAGGGGAGAGGGGTCGGTGGTGAAGAAGAATGACCTGCCAAATGAGAAAGAAGACATATTGAAAGGGACAGAGTGGGAGAGAGAAAAAACATATTGAACCGATGGAGAAGTGCAACCTTTTGACCATCTGGCTCGGTGGGTGACAACAGCCTTCATCTGTATTTTTAGAGCTGTACAACACACCAAATTACTCTGTCAGGAAGATTAAGGAGAGTCAAAGGGCTGTCGAGTGGAAAAAAAAGAGCAAAGTTGTCCCAGAGGGAACAGTGGATAAACTTTGCTCCATCACTTTACTTTGTCTGTAAATACAATATGTAAACAGTTCAAACTGTGTAATGAAAGAAGAAAATAGGAAGCCAAGCAGCTGCCTAGAACACTTTCTGTGCAATATATTCTCATTTCTGTTTAAACATGGTTGAGTACATCTCCAATATGATTTCACTTTCGCTGTCCTCCTCCTGAGGAGAAATATGCAAGAGACCCGACTCCGAGAACCTCTGCATTAATTCCATGATTGCTTAAATGAAACGCTGCTATTTTCTCTCTGTCGGCGCTAAACAGGGATCAGATCTCCGTGACCATGACTAATCTTCCGCTGCGCTTATTGTGTGTATTGGTGTGCGCCCGATTTTTTTCTGGCTCTTTTTGCCAATTTGGAAAACTAATTGCTTTGATTCTGACCGCGCGAGCAGCGGAATATAATGCAGTGTAAAGCTTCATCTTTCATGCCCATAAATCCCTCTACAGATCCAGCGGTGTACAACACCGGCTCATTAAAATGCATTAGGGCAGGTTTGCCGGCATTTTCCTCTTTGTCCGCCATCCTTTTTCTGCTTCTAGTCGGTGATCTTGCACCCCTGGCAGTTGCCACACTCAGCCCATGTTGTTCCACTCCACATTGGCCACTTTATTCACTTGCAAATACCCCGAAATGAAATGGGTTGCACGCCCCTCCACAGCATACTATCTACCACCTACCTCATGCCTCTCTCGTCTCATTCCTTCATCCTTTGCTTGCTTGATTTTGCACCCCCTCCCGCTGTAATTTCACCCCTGTCCTGCTCTCAGAGCCCCCACCGCTCCCGTCCTCTTTCTCCACCTCTTCTCTACCCACTGACCAAGGTTGTAGATTGCTGGATTACGCTGGAGCCGGGGGGAGGTCGTCCCACTGATTGTAAAGAGAGGGACAATTGGTCCTTTAGTCTGATTGGGTTCCCAGATAAGCAACACCCGGGATGAGAGTGTGCAGACAGGCATGAGAGGCAGAAAGCAGTGGAGACGGAGTACACAGGCAGCACCAGAAGATCTATATTTATTTATATATACGGATGGAGAGAAGGGAAACTTTACAAAGAGGCCAGTGAGAGACGGAGTGTGGACTCAGGGTGACTTTAGGGAAGCTGATTCACTGCAGGCAAAAGCTCTCACAACTTTTACAAGGCAAATTTAGCAAGCGCGCAGGGAAAAGAAGAACAAAGAGATAAAAGGAGGAGAAAAACGAGCAGAAGGAGGAATAAAGTTAAAAAGGTAAGGCATAGATTTTAGTGTGCGTGTGTGTGTGTGTGTATGTGTGTGTGACTTTCACCGGTCACGTTTTGAACTGTGCCAGTAACACTTTCAAGCTGTAAACAGGGTACAGTTAGGGATGGTGTAGGTGCCACTGGGGATTCCTCAGCAGTAACTGCACCCTCCGATCAATAGTTGGAATTTCTTTTGGTATGCATTAATTAATAGGGAGTGCTTAGAGAAACACGCATGTGGCTGTCAAAAGTAGGTCGTGGTGAGTATTTTTTTAGCAGAGGAGGGGGCACAACAAACTTTCCGTAGCTCCAATTCTCAGCACGTCTGCGCTGTCGCTGCTTCAAACAAGTCATGCCGAAGGAGAGGCATGCCTATCTGCTTTTAAAGGACCACTGTTTGGCATTCAGACCTCATTCGACAGCCTGAGTCGAGGTTCTAGTTTCTCAAGATGAGGGCTTTTTTTTCCTCCCCACTATCAAACCCATTAAGCTATCGCCTCTCTTGTAAGGCCCACAAATAAGATACTAGATTGGCAGGTGCGTCCTCGCAGGAGCTGACCGGCTTTTCTTGCCGTTATCAGAAGCAGGATTCTCTGAAAGATGAGCATCGAGCGCTGGAATCCATATTCACAACACCGTTCAGGTTTCTCAAATTACATTTCCAGCACAGGAAATGGGCCTAACGAGGAGCGGGGGCTTCTCCAGCTGCTAATTTGAAAGGATCCGTCCCCAAGACGCCGCGGTTTAATTTGTGACACTGATTGCAAACTTTTCCAGATGACGCTTATGAACTGTGACATCATTTCCATGCACCAGTGCCCGGGATGAATGCCAGTTTGTGTGATTTAATTTCTCAATAAATGACAAGGCTCCTTTTATGGCCTCTACTGAGCGATGAATGAACTGAATGTGCATCGAAGGAGGAGATAGAGGCTAAAACTACAGTAGAGATGGAATGAAAGAGCCTTATGGAAAGTTAAAAATAATCTGGAGCGGTACAGTAGCACAGATGTTCAAAAAGAGGGAAGAATGATGAAAGGGTGAATGGATTATTTTTGTTACCAAACTTCTGAAGCTCAGCCAGAACACAAAGAGAAGCAGAGTGTGGAGGGAGGGAGGAGTAATTAAAAACACCTTACAGTAAATGAGCTGCAGGGAGGGAGACGCTCGTTGCGGCGCAGCGGTGGCGGCGTGCACAGCTGCACGGGCCGAGCATCCCACAATTAAAGAAGCGGGTTCAAAGCCGGGCCCACGCCAGCATCTGTGTCCTGAGGGGGTCCAAGGTTGGAGGAAGGAAGGCGAATACAGGGTAGCAGCCTGATGGGCACACACACACACAGGCATGCTGTGAACTTATATTCATACCAGCACACAAACAACTGTGTGATCTTGAGAGAGTTCGGCCAGATTGCACACACCCCCCCTCTCTTAGCTCGATGCTGCCTTTGAAGGCTCACCCTGTGAGCCAGCTCAGGAAACTGGGTCTTTGCTCCAGGCAGTGACGGTATAGAAACCACAAGAAGTGGTCAGCTTTATCCACACACATACAAACCACACCAGAGGCCACGCTGAAGTAAAGGCCTGTTTATTAAAAGTTAGCGCACGCAGCAGCCGAGTCTCCGTTTAATTACACGTAAATCAGTAAATAAACATTCAGAAATATACAAAAAACGACACTTCTATAGGGAATACAGCCCGTCACGCTCGGCCCTGGAAGTGAAATTAGATTCAGAAAGCCCTTCTGCATTTTGTAACAGCAGCCGCTCGGCTTATTGTGTTCGGCTTAGTGAAAGACACTTTCTCATGCCGGTTCTGCATCTCAAAAAAGTGCATCAAGGCAGCAACCTCGCCTGGGTCGGCGATATTCAGACCTTCCACATGACCATTGCTCTTCACCATGCAAAATCAATTGTGGTTAACAAATTGGCCGTGACGTTTTGCCCTGCCGGGGTGGGTGGATCCCTTTTTCATGGGTCCACCCAGTTTTTAAGAACCTTTTTCCACAGTCTGGGAGGCCTCTTTTTAAAGCTGAGGTGAGTGGAGCAAAGACATGGCCACTGTGAAATTAACACTTAATAATGCTCCACATAACACTTGAACGGGGTGAACCCATACTAATGTGCCACACACTGAGCTGGCCCCTGGTAACCTCACAAAGTAAAGGGTTTGAAGAATTGAAACGTTTCTGGAAAGTATTTAATAGCATTTAAAATCAAATTAGCCACATCTTTTTTATTATCGACGAATAACTGGCCTATAAAATAAATAAATATATGAAAAATGAAAAAGATGACTTTCGAAATGTTTTTAATATTGCTTGTTTTTTACATAATGTAAAGTTTAGATCCCAAAAACAAGTTAACTTTTTGGAACTTTCCCTCAAAAATAATGAGGTTCCAAACTTGGAATGTCATGCTATCCGAGCTTTGCTACAGGCATAACCAACTATGTGCTAACTTAGTGACTAAATAGTAGCTTTGTTGTACTTAGTTGTGTAGTATGTTCTATTTTGACAGGGTTGAGTCAAAGTGAACACAGTGTGTTGTGTACTTGCCAGAAGAAACTTTTGCAAACATTTGACTGTGACCGTCACGCTCGGTACTACCTTTTATAAGCTTTTGCAGCTTGTTGTGTCTCTCTGAACACTATATTATTCTATATATCAATATAGATGAACATTTAATACAAAACAACACGAAACAACACATGTAATGTGCAGTCTGTAATTCCTGAAACTACTTGTAGGTAATGAAGCATGCAATTTGGTATGGTTGCTCTGGGCTCAGCATCTGCAAGCCTCTAGCGCAAATTTTGTCATGCACAGTATCCGTGTCAGAAAAGCTATGCAGATGCTTGATTTTTGTTCTGTAAACTTTTCACTGCTGTGATTTCCAGAGGGTGGGCCACGGCCCCCTGGAGTACTGTGAAGGTACTGCAGATGGGCAAAGAGTGGCCATTTACAATAAATATGTATTGTTTAGAGTCTGTTCACTGAAATAAAGAAGCTTTTAGTCTATATGCAGAAGTGCAGAGGTAGTTTTTAGACAAAGTTTTTTCCACCTAGATCGTTTAACTGATTGTTAACTGGTAAAAAAAGAAAGAAAGAAAAAGGACACTGAGTTACCTCCAACAGCAGTGTACCATTCAGTTTATATGCTCGTAAAAGAGTAGCATGAAGTACAAATGTAACTTATTTAATCCTATTCATTCATTTTGAGAAACCTCTGTGCACAGGAAAATAAAAACGAATGTCAAGAGGATGCCAAAGCAACAGGTGTATAGAAATGTTGAACAATCAGAAACCTGCAAATAATAACCCTATGAAGTCTGACATCATGAAAGGAGTTAAAGACGCACGCGTTTGAGGCAGCGAGACAACCTTCAGTTTCAGCTTCGTTACTGAAACTTCACAGAGTTCTCAGTGACCTAAAAGGCGGCTTACATGCGGACGAAAGGACAAAACATGGAAAAGACTATGGTTTAGCAAAATACCAAATACATATGGACACGGCCTGTAAGGTAAAACTCTGAGGAATCAAATAAATTCTTCTATTAAAGATTTCTTGTGGAATCCTAAAAGACTTTTGACTAGAAAGAACTTAACTTGGGAAATAAAGCTATGTCCTCTTCACCTGCTTCTGTTAATTTTCTCTGGGGTCTTCCTCTTTTCCTGCTCCATGGCAGCTCCATCTTTAACTTCCTTTGTGTAATAAATCCACTATCCCTTCTCTGGACATAACCAAACCATCTCAGCCTTGCCTCTCTAACTCTGCCTTCAAACAGCTCAACCTAAGCTGTCCCTCTGAAAAGTGTGTTGATTCAAACCGGATTGAAACAGCATTGATGGAAGCTAGCAGTTCAATGGTCAGGCCTCAGAAGCATTCCTTCACAGTAAGTCTGTGATTAGACTAGTTTTCAATTACAGCTAGTGCAGTTCCTCCATATCTCTTCTTACCTCTCAGATTTATCTGGTACAAATTTACATGCACTGTATTTCAGGTGTTTTCTGCCTGCTGACACTGAAACCTTTGCACAAGTACCCAAAATGACCCTAAAAGTGTCTCCAAAAGCCTCTCGTAACTAACTTTCGGGACTTCTTAACTTTATGATGGCTCAGTCGGGTTTAACACCCACTCCTATGAGCACAAGTTCCACCAGTTAGTTCACCTGGATGGAGGTGCTTTCTGAGTGTATTCAAGCAGCAGTGACTCAGTATGAACAGGTGGAGGTACAGATTCTGTCTGTCAGTCGTACCGCAGCAGTTTGTTTTCCTCCATTGGAAGAAATCACTCACCTCACTCCCTCACGCAGGAACAGTTTGATATAGTCTGTTGTTGTCAGATCGCAGCTAATGGAGCAGCAGGTGGACTCTGAGTACGATGATACGACAATATGGTCTATCATTTTCTCACACCAGCTGCTCCCTCTGACAATCACTGTCACTCATTTTCTTCCTCCAACCCTTCCTTCCAATGCTTTCTTTCATTTTAAGACAAACACTGGACAAATTGGATGTTTCTGTAGCTTCTTTTCTATTTTGATTTGTTATTTTTCTTTTGAATACAAAGGCAGATTTTTCCACTTGGAGGAATGCTTCAGCCCGGTGGGAAAATACCTCTTTGCCTTAAGTCTTGCAAAGCTTTTTCATATGATTGCTCTGCCGCCCTCCGCCTAGCTCCTCATCCCCTCAACCCTTCATCTTCCCATCCCCTTCTATCCGCTGTTCACACCAGCTGCCGTTTTGCTTAAACAGGCGAAATGCCATAAGATTAACAGAACAGAGATGTGAAGAATGTTTTGCCAGCACAATTGCGTAGCATGTCACCTCATTAGGCACGACAAAATGGAGCAAAATGCCCGGGTGCAAGCTGCGACCTTTGAGGGGAGGAGCCGAAAGGGGAGGAAGGTCTGGGAGCTAATTTGACTTCATAATGGCAACCAGTCGGCTTGAATAGGCAGAAAAGAGAGGAGCAGCGAGGTCAAGTGTCAGTCGTCCTGCCAAGCGGCCCTCGCGGGGATTGTCTTAACACACACACACACACACACACGCACAGCTCAGCCTCCCGCTGACAATGCAGCCACGCCTCCCACCCTTCCCTGCCTTTTGTGCCTCTTCAACAATGATTAACTGAGTTTGGCGATTCAGGGACTCCACGGCAGCACAATGCACTCTCTCTTACAAAACATAATGGAGTCAACCAATGAGTCAAACAGTCTCTCTTTCTTCCGTTGCTGCAAACTTTCTGCTAACATCCTCCTCTCTTCTTGCTTTTCTTTTCCTTTTATCCCCTCCCCTCCTCGCTCCCTTTTTCTACTTTCAGACCTTAAATCTGCCTATTTTCCCCTGAGCTCATTAATGCAGGAAGATGCGGGCAGATGCAGCCGTCCTCCTAATACATAAAACCAGGATGCAGATGGGAAGAGGCAGCGTAGGTGCCATGCGCTGCATGTGAAAAGGTATTGATTCACTCAGATCAATACCTTAAAAAGCATCTCCTGCAAAAATTCACAGACGTGACCTCGCTGATCTTAAGGATTCCTGTGATGCTCGTATCAAAAAGAGCAACATGGAGGAAGATGGTATTTAGAGGCATGAAATCCTGCAACCAGGCAGCACCATAGGGGCATTCAAAACCTGCGATATGGAAGGCAGAAGAAAAAAAAACGTACACAGCACACTTGTAATGAACGGTGTGCAGCGCTGAAGGGAGCTTGTTGAACACGGTGTGAGTAGAGCTGAGCAGGGGTGTTAACAGAAACACTACAATCTCAGAACATCACACCCCCGGGTCTTTTACAGGAGGTGTGAAGGAGCTCACCTCTCCTCATGACAGGAAGAGGAGGAAGGAAGAGAAAGAGTGTGCTTACACTTGCTGATGTTTTGTGTCCCGAGCTGGAGGGAAAGAAGCTGGAGCTGGTGCTTCATTATTTCTGTTATCTCCTCCAGGCTCCAAAACTTTACATTGCTTTAACATTTTTAGGGGAAGTTTGGGCAATGTAATATGAAATGTGCAGGCTTTTGTATGACTATATAATATGAGATAAAAGATGAAATGCCTGCATATAAAAGATGGAATTAGCCACCATTAGCAACAAATTAGCTTTTTAGGTGACTCCATCTTGGGTTTTTGTAGCCAAAAATAACCTTGTTTGTAAGAGAGGGTGGAGTGCTACAGCTACTGTATCACACAAACACAGATACCTGCTAATTGCTGCTAAGAAACAAAAATAAAGAAGTACGATTGATGGACAGATAAATGGATTAACCGTGCAGTTCCTGAGTCCTTTTCCTTAGTTGGATGCTGTGTAGCTAAGAGTGCTAA
The DNA here is from genome assembly GCF_000239375.1 of Pundamilia nyererei. NCBI lineage: Eukaryota > Metazoa > Chordata > Actinopteri > Cichliformes > Cichlidae > Pundamilia > Pundamilia nyererei. The sequence goes on along the minus strand of NW_005187438.1, from coordinate 393,375 downwards.
TCAGTATTAATTGAAGCACAGATTAAGTTAACGATAGAAAGCAGTAGTCTTTGTTCAATAATTACAATAACAATGAAGTGGAAAATGAAGCCAGTGACAGAAACTGCAGTTCTAGTGTTTGCCCAACTGCAAAGTAAACTAAACTTCTGAATAGCATGAGTAGGGTGAAACTTTTTCTCACTCATCCACCTGCATGAGTGTAGCTGCTGTTACTGACAGGAATCCTGGCATCTGCTTGGGCCCATCCACTAATATTGTACTGGACTTCTCCACGGTGTGTTTGTGCTGTTGGTGCCTTTTCGACCATTTTATGTGACTAATATTGCGGCTTGCTGTGTCGTGCAGACCATCCAAGAGGTCTGTGCATTAACTGAAATGAAACGTTTATGGAGGTTGCTTTGTGGAGGAAGCTGATAAATTAGGCTGACTAATTTTTGCTGCCAGCCTCAAGTGGCCATAAGAGGAACTACAGTTTTAGTGATTTCATCTTGTTGTCATGACTATTAAAGCTGGTTGGCTGTTGGCCTAGCTTGGTACTGGTTGCCTTACTATTAAAATTTAAAAATGCACCTGCCAGTGCTTCTGATGCTCCCTACTTTATATAATACATTCAAGTAGAAATGACAAACAGTGGTTTGGAAGTTACATTAGTCTGTTCAGTTCCTGAATTTTGTACACCTACGGACTGATTTGATGTACTTAAATGACCCATAAAAACCACAAAAGGTCATCTTCATTCTAAGGCAATCCTCACTAGAGATGTTATAGTTACACATACCTGTGACATCAACAGTCTTTTTGTTTTCATTTTATAACTTTTAAAAAGAAAAAATACAGCACAATGTTTTTTTGGTTTACCTAAAAGCAACAAAAAAAATCTGAAGAACATGTACCCATTCTCCTCATTTCTTTTCAACTCCACATCGCCAGTACAAGAGGAACCCTCTCATTCAGCCGTTATAAGGCTCACACAGATACACAGCTCATACATCATAAATCTACAAAAGCTCAGTAGTAGAGAAATAATCTGGAGTCAGTGGAAATGTCCTTGTTGTATCCCGTGGCACTGTTGGAGACCTGTGGATGACACATATTAACAGAAATGAATGTGTCCAGAATCTGAGACTCATCTGTGCTCTTCCTTTTTTCTCTTCCAGCAGCCACAAAGACGAGACCCAGGAAATAGCTCCACTTGTCAAGAAAAAGGGAAAAGTCTTTTCAAATACTACTCCGTGTTTCACGATGGGAGACCGAGTGCATCTTCCAGCAGTTGCGTGGACCTTGCTCCCCGTGGCTCTTGGCATTTTGACCCTTCTGCCTCATAGCCTTCTGGGTACGCCGGCAGAGGAGGAACATGTAGGGAGCTCAGCACTGCTGCAACGGGCAAAGCGAAGCTGGGTGTGGAATCAGTTCTTTGTCCTGGAGGAGTATACTGGACTGGAACCACTTTATATTGGAAAGGTCAGTCTTCACTATAAGTTGCACTTTACATGTGGAGGTATAAGATGCAAAGAGTGTGGGTTTCTAGCCTTGCAGAGAGCATGGTTTCTAAGTAACCTTTGAACTGATAGGTGCTGCAAAGTGAATTTAACTCCAACTCCTTCAAACAGAGCAAACTAAAAGATCTATAGGGGAGCTCTACTGCTGGAGGTCATCGGCAGCTTGGCTAGAGCTGAGCACATGAATACAAAAAGAGAAGATCATGGGTGGGCAAAGGCAAGCTTCAACAAACACAAGAAGACGAAAAAAGAAAAAGAAATTCCAAATTTAATCCCTGGATGCACTGAGTTCTTCTGAGAGACAGCCTCTCTTCTGTCCACTTTGAACCAGAGCCAGACAGCAGTGATTGAGTTAATTGACTCGAACCGAAGCTTCAGTCGGTCTCCGTTTCTCAGAAGTGGACGGCACATCTGCAGCACCGCTGACATGCTCTCACAAGAGCAGAGGAGAGGTGCTCACAATGGAGCACTTTGATTGCTCGCTTGCTAAAGTGAATTGAACATTTGATCAATAGTTGTAATTCTAGTCATCATCGGCAGAGAGAAGCATCATTTCTGCAAGCTCAAACTTAAAAAAAAAAGCCATTATATCACTAAAAAAGATTTCTCTGGAAAGAGAGAAAGCAAAAAAATAATTTAGTGTCAAGTGCCTGCACAAATCTGAGTCGATTTAGGAGCCATTTCACTGAGTATTACTCTCACAGTATAGAAATTGTCTGCAGGAGCACATGTTTTCTTTTAGTTTCAACAAATACAGAAGTAATAATGTATCTAAATTTAAACAAAATGCTCAAGCCTGCTATTTTTTCTTACTGTGAAGCCAATTTTAACCAATTTACGAGCAACAAACAAGTATTATCAGTGCAGCTAACACCACAGACACTATGAAAGATGGATGTGAAGCCAGTGCTTATTGAAGTCTTTCTTTTTTCTGAACTCAACCACCAGGTTTGGGTCATTCTGAGTAAAATATTAAGTCAATTGTGGAAGTTTTGGTCTTTCTGAGAATGCTGATTGGCTAATGACTTGTGATTGATGAATCACTCACTTATCACAGCTGGTTTCAAAACACCAAGAAAATGCTTTTTGCTATTCCTGAATAGCTAAAAGTATAAAGCCCCGATTTCAGAACTACCACTCCCTCAATATCCCTCATCAGCTTTTAAAGCACTGCAGTATTAACTGCTCATCCTCAGAAATCACCCTTTGGGAGTGATGCAAACCTGCTTTAATTAGTCTTCTGGAATAATTTCACTACCACCGCTTGGGAATACTGAGGAAAATGTCAGATTCCTAAAAGCCATGTGCTTATGCAGACAGAGAGATCTGCAGGAAAAATATTACTTCCACTTAAATATGGCGTGAAAAATTTCCATACCGTGTTTCTCCTCATCTCTAATTTTTTCACACTGAATGGATAACGTGATTCTAACAGGCTGAGCTACAACCCAAAGGGCCACTCAAGTCCGGGGCAAAGCAGAAGATGTATTGCAGCCTCCGTCCTTAGTTTGCTTCCCCTCAGTTCTCCCTACCTCTGCTGAGGAACTTTGTATTCAGAGCCGCTGGGTTGTTGGAGGTTTGGGGGTTTGGGCCAAAGCTGAGAAGGAGCAGGTAATTGATAGCCCGAGTGTCAAACTTGCTACTTTCAAAGGCTTTGAAGGAAAGGAGGCACTGGAGCCGGAGAAGGTGGATAAGCAGAGGAAAGCTGAGCCTGTGATATATCACTACCAGACACAGGGCTAAAGTCCACAATGAGGTGCTGATTAGGAAATCTATTCTGGGCTGAGCTGGGCTTTGCAGGAGAGCGTGCAGGTGGGCATGTTGTCGGCAGTGATAGGAAAAGCTGTATTGTCTGCTTCTCGGCAATGAAAGATATTATAAAAACTACTAGTGCATTATCACTGGCATAACAAGTAGCAAAACTTTTAGCCGTTCAACCACCTCGGCTCGGCCCCAGATGAGAAAAACAGCCAAAGGAAGTGTGTCTTGAAAGGAGTGTTTGCAGATTTAGTGCTGTGTTGTGGCCTGGCTGCACACCTGTTGATTATATATGAGACAGACTGGGGGGCATTTAATTTCACTCCGCTAGTGTGATGGCAGCAAGCACTCATCATACTCAGAGGCCCTTTAAGTACAAAGTAAAGTCTGATTGCAGATCAACAGGATGACATTTGCTCTTAGAGGCTACAAAAGGCTTCTGATTGCACTGCAGGGTCTCGGGCAACAGGCTGTAAGCTGTGATTACATGTCTACTTCCAGCAACAATATTAAGAACAACACATAAGCACACACCATCCCTGGAGGTCAAGAATTTTACAATTTTGGGGGACTCAAATCAGTTTGACAGTAATGCATTAATTTATCATAAGGACATTTCATGTTTTTCCAGATTATTTAGACTACAACGTAAAAACCATTAACAATGAGCCCTGGTGAGGTCAAAATTGGTTAATTGCTAATCACAATACATCAAATTACATCAGGAAAAGCTTAGATCCATGTGCCAAAATCATCACATACCCACTGATCTGAAGTGGGCCAGACTGGGAACTCTATTGGTACATATCCTACATATCGCAGAAAACATTCAGTGAAAAGAAGTTTAACTACAAATTGTAGTGCAGCGCAAACCCACCAGCATAGCTCGACATGCTTGTCAACACAACAAATTACAGGACAATGTTAATTTGCAAAAAAGTGCTGAATTTATATATCTATTTGTTTATTTGTTTTCTTTTTTGTTTTTCTTTTACTGTGACAAAAACTGGAAATTTTCTGTTATTTAATGTAATACGAACAATAATAAGCAATTTAACTACAACCAAAGTACTTTGATGCAGTACGACGAGCAACGTGAGGTCTTTGCCAGTGAGACATTCTGGCCCCACCCGGGTCTTAGGTTTGACACCCCTGGCTGAAACCGTGGAGTAACCTCTGGGGCTGAAAGAAGATGAAAAAAAAACTGATAAAGCGACATCACTTGAATTATGTTCTTCTGATTTTATTTTACCTACTTTTGATTCAGAGCGTATCTTATATTCCATTACTGACGAGAGAAGAGGGAGTAAAACGGAGCAGGTGGTCAAATGAAAGCTGTTAATGAAGAATCATCTTCAGCAAGCAAATCATCAGAAGATCAAAATGAATCCCTGACAAAGGCAAAGATACTTTAATTCATCTTGTTCTCTTGAATCAAAGGTTTGAGTGCGCTGCAGCAGATTTTAGATAACAAATTACTTACCCAAATTTGACAATATCCATGAAGCATCACCTTAACCATTGTCAACAATGCCAGCATATGCATTGATTTTTTTTTAACCTACTCAACCTACTTGCTATTCAAACCGTCTCTTTGTTAGGGCCAGTCAATAAGACTAAAGCTGTTTACAGGGGGAGGGGCTTAAATGGCTTGTTTCAGACAGAGAATCCAAAGCCCCTGAGAGAGCCCTTCTAATAAAAGCCCAAAATAAAAATATGGAGCTGGAAAGGAGCACAACAAGTCCACTTTAAGAAAGTTACCCTGTAGCTGTGTTGTGCACACTGAATCATGGCTACTCTTACACTCCTAACAGTCAGGTTGCAAAAATGTGAAATAGCAAATTTTCATCACATACTTTACTGTTCTTTGATAACTTGACTAATTCCCTAAATAGGGAGCCACGTTGTTCCAGGCATGTACTACAGCCTCTTTTCTTGTGTATCCTCATTTCTGGGTGTGTGTTTTTTTTTCTGCAGCAACTATAACACATGTTTAGTTGGACTGAGATCATGAGGTTGACTTGGACGTTGCTTCATTTGTCCCAGTAAAGCTGTTTGTTTGTCATTTCTGTATGCTTAGGATCGCTGTGCTGTTGCATTTTTCTAAAATTGGAAGATACGACCTAATTATCATTCCCAAAACATGTCAATGCCCTAATACTTTTGGACTGCACCATTTGTCTGTTGTACTGTCAACTTATGACTGGTCTTTCATGCTGGCCATGAGAATTTCACTTTTAACTAACAACTCTGAACCTCACAGCTCCACTCAGACATGGACAAAGGTGATGGCTCCATTAAGTACATCCTCACGGGGGAAGGGGCGGGCACCACGTTCACCATCGATGACAGCACGGGGGACATCCACGCAATCCAGAGGCTGGACCGAGAGGTGAAGGCTCAGTACATACTCCGTGCACAGGCCCGCAACCGCCTCACGGACAGGCCCCTAGAGCCCGAGTCCGAGTTCATCGTCAAGATCCAGGACATCAACGACAACGAGCCGAGATTTCTAGATGGCCCATACCAGGCGACTGTGCCTGAGATGTCCAAAATAGGTAAGCAGAAGGAAAAGGAAAGGCGGGCGCATGGTAGGAGACAGAAACAAAAATGTTCTCTGTGCATGTTTGTCCATGTTTGCAGCCATGGCGAACAATAACAAAGTGCATAAAAGCCCTTCAGAGTTGACGCTGTTGCTTGTTCTTACAGCTTCGTTTCCATCTGCTTCATTCACAATTCATAAAGATACTTTTAAAGTAAATAAGCACAGTTAGTTTGTGTCTACAGATGGAGAAATCTCCACCTAAGAGGATGCTTCCTATTTATAACTGCATCATCTCCCGCTAACCTCTGCTTCCAGGAACATCTGTGATCCAGCTGACCGCTACAGATGCTGACGACCCCACATATGGCAACAGCGCACGTGTGGTCTACAGCATCCTGGAGGGCCAGCCTTATTTCTCTGTAGATGCCAAGACTGGTACGAAGCTGCAAAACCACTCATTGCATGCAGAAGCTGGAAATTTCAAGCTTCACCAGCTACTAACTATTTTATGAGCTCCATATGAATTTGTAATTACTCGGAATGATGTCAGATGACCCGATAAAGTCCACAAACTTCCTTAAGATTTATTAACAGGCACCTACCACCTCTTTTTTAACACTATATCATACTGATTTTGTCTGATTTTAGCAGTCCACACCCCTGTGTATACCAAACCGACTTTGAATGTAGGAAGCTCAGCATGGTTCCTGTTGTTGCTATGAGACTACCGAACACTTGTCTGAAACGCGACGCAACTTGCCACGTCTCTAAATCCTGGCACCCGACAAAAAAAGAGCTCAAAGTGTGACTTTTCTGTTGAAAATGAGGACAGAATAAGACAGACGGCGCCTCATAGCATGGAGAGCAAACGCTTGGAGAAATATAAAATTAAATACTATGTATTTTGCAGTATACTTTTAACCATCTTGCTGGTTTCTTCTCACCTGCTTTCTCTTTTTTATCTCTTTCCAAGCAGCAGTTGAGTCCCAGTTACCGGCTTATATTTTGAGTATTTTCTTCTGAGATGATGAATCCATCAATGGTGACAGAAAATATACAATTATTTATTTTTTAAGTCATTTTATTAGTAAAGGACTATTTGAAGTTTTTGAGAAACCTGCTTTAACCCACATCCTGTTAGCCTAGCTTAGCATAAAGACTGGATCAAGAAACAAACAGCATACTTGGCTTTGTATTATGTATTTCTTGCAAATGCTTTTGATCACACAGCTTGACCTTCTTCATTTCAATCAGTACCAGAAGTAATTAAAAATAATTATTAGTATACATTAGATAATAAAAGGGAGTGTTGCACCCTGTACTTAAAGCTAAATGATATAGGCTACTACATTTGACAAAAGTCAGGGCCCCAAACTTATGTGTGGCGTACTCCCTTTGGTTGTAGCGAAGATAAAAAAAAAAAAAAGAAGCAGTTTTTGGTTTACGGGCAAAAACTGAGTCACTCCCCCGAGACTCTCACATTAAAATGTCTGGCTTTATAGCAGAAATAAATACGTTTACAGCTTGCTACAACCTGTCTGTATATTTAGGATAATTGTGCTGTTGTCTTGATTTAAAACTGCAACCTAACCACCTGGGTTTTTTCAGGCTTTAAGTTTTCTATTATTGCTGTGGCAACCTTGACTTGCAGCTGGAAGCCACAGCTTCACTTTCTCTAATTTGAGTCACTGAACTAGATTTTGTGTCTTTTTTTTAGTGATGTTAGTGCCTTTTACCAACTAATATTCCATTATGTTGCATCCAGTTAACTAATTAAATGTTGTCAAGTATGCAACTACACCATTTTAACACTCCTAGTGTCACACATACATTCATACAGTGTTTTTATCTAGACATAACATTACACACATGAAGCACTGGGGTAACTAGCTGGTTCAGCATCTTACTCAATGGTGCTTCAGACCATTGATGGGAGGAGCCAAGTATCCAACCATCCAACCAGCCACAGCTGCCCCCAAAAGACAGGAAGAATAATGCACGAATACTAACTGCAGATAAAAAACAGAGTACAGCAACATGGAGACTAACCAGGGACCTCAGGATGACAACAGACGATCCCAAAAAGGGAGACAGGACTATTTACACACTGAGGGTGTTTAAAAAAGTGGAGACATTTTTGGTAGTGCACTTCCACCTTTGTGTATTTATCATTTTCCTGTTTCAACATGACAGTGCTTCAGTGCGTGAAGCCAGCGTACAGCGTGGTGTGGAAAAAAACTGGACTTGTTCAGACAAAGCTCTGACTTTGACCATCTAACAGCTTTGGGATGAACTAAATTATCAACCCACAAGCGTGAGAGACCTCTCCAATACTCTTGGGTCTGAATTAGATCAAACTACTGCAGCCAGGTATCTTTTAAAAGAAGAAGAATAAAGATTATTGGTTGGCCAGCGTGTTTTACAAAATAACAGCATATAAAAATAAGGTAAACATAACTTGTAAAAGAGGAAGATTTCTTTAAACCTGTAGCTTTCTAGGATGTGGTTAAAGGATTTACTACCATGTCCAAAAATCCATTAGTACCTCTGGCCAGTGTTTAACACAGCTGTCCCTTTTCTTTGTCAGCACAGAATCTGTTGCCAAACCGCTGAGGGTGCACTGCCCATCAACAGCCAGTCAGACTACTGCTACCGCTGCTGCTGTAGGTCGGCTCTGCAGCCATCAATCAGCCTCACTGCCTCGACTATAGGCACAGCTTTTATTGGTGCTGCCACAATGTACAACTTAAACACAGACAGCCTTGGAGCTGCCCGCAACTTGAACTCCTTTTCTGATTCTGTAGCACAGAACTTTTACCTTGCATGAATTGTGCTGCAGATTTCAAATAAAAGCAATTGAAAAAAGCACGCAAATGTGATTCAGAGAAATTAGGCTGTAAGCCAATAGTGAGGTTGCAGGGTTGAGGTTGGTTACGTGCACTTTAACTGTGCAGCTATGCAAAAAAATACCTTATTTAATCCTCTAGAAGCAACAATTTCTTACTTTTCTTTGCTCTCATTTTCAGTTCGAACTAAAGTAAATGTGATTATTTCCACTTCTTGATTAGGACACTGAGTGATAACTTCATTAGGAACACCTGTGCATCTGTGTAATTATGTGCTCATCTGATCACGCAATCATGTGTTTGCAGAGCAAAACATTAAAGTCTGCAGATAAGTCCGAATGCTTACTTAATCTAAACATAAAACATCAGAATCATGAGTAATGTGGTTTTTCTCCAACTGCTGATATTGTGAGATTTCCACCACAGCTGCTTCTGGAGTTCAGTTAGGTGAGAGGTCAGCTGGCAGACCGGTTGGAGCTGGCAGACAGTAGCATAGATAACCAATCTTCACGTCCGTGCTGAGAAAGAAAGCATTTGAGTCAGAGGTGGACAGGCTACAACAGCAAAGGACCACATTGAGTCTGACTGAGGCAGCAGAGGTCACAGACTCACTAAAACTGGACAAAAATGTATCTTGGTCTGATTAGTCTCCTTTTTGTCCTAAAGCTGCAGATAGCAGGCTCAAATCTATGGTCAGAGATGATGTTTTCAGTACCACAGTTGACCTTTTCTAGAAGCAAGTCACGTTAAGTCAGGTACTGCAAAATTATTTTGAAGTCCACTAAATATGAAGCCACAAAGTTTGATTCTTTTGACTCAAAATAGAATCTAAAAAGGACATTATTACATCTTCATGACCACCACCACATTGTTGTTTTTTTTTTTTTTCAAAGTCATGGTAGTCTTAGGTGCTTGAAGGCAACTCTTTTTTTAGGTCCTTGAAAATGATATCATCGATCAGTCGCCTACAGATATATTTTGAGATCCCATCTGTTTCAACTCCCACTCACATCTAGATGCATCTGACCCTAATAACTCTCATGATAACAGCGTAAGTCAAACCTCAGGTCTACTTCTAAGGTGACAACTCCACCAGGGTTTAACTGGCTGAGAATCCCATCAGCTGTTAAAACCTAAAACCTCTTGGATGAGAAATTGGCAAATTGTATGAGTGCAACACCTATACCTGCTAATTAGTGCTAATTAACTAGATTTTCTCATCCAAACTGAAACAAAAGCTTCTTGGGCAGGCTGTTTTTAGCAGCGGCCGATATTATTTGTCAGGTAATTCAATTGGGCGGTTCAGAGGTCCAGTTCGTTGACTCCCATTAGCAGAGGTGAAGTCTACCAACTACCAAAGAGAGAATAAACAGGAACATAGGAACATGATGCGTCTCACTGGTTGGTGAAGTCACGCTATAAATAAATCAAAATCAATTAGCAAGTGAACGAGTGAGCATCACCAGGATAACAGTCCTTTCTGACCAATTTTTAATTTGGCTACATCGTATGTACTGTCTATGGCAAATACCTGTGCATTCATCTGCTGGTGCCAGACCCCTAACTCATCCAGGTTGATGATTCAAAACGTAGTGCCCTTTGTAGAGAAACTATCCGTAAAGGCCAGAACTTTTTTTTTATATCAGGCTATAAAGATGTTTTTGAAAGCTGCAGCTTTTTGCACATCTGTGCTAACTTGGTCAGTGTCTGCTTGTCCCACAAAAGCTCTGGACAAATGCAATCTAAAGTCATGCTATGGCTACAACAGCAAAGCAAAAAGAATGCTTATCAACATTTCTACCACATTAACAAGTAGATATGTCTGCTGCTGCACAATTAAAATTGTCCCAAACCTCTGCTCTGTGCATGTCTCAGTGCAACAAGATGATTGGCTTTCATATTTCTCAGCTTGGGTGTTGATTGACTCTTTGTGGTCTGGGACATTTGCCCGTAGATTTTGATTCATTATTATCTGAATACCATGTCTCCCCTTAAACGTTCCTGGTCATTCGCATGGTTTACAATCTCCTAATGACTGCTCTCAGCATGATAATGCACCATGTCACAAAGCCAAAAAAGTAATTTGAACCTGGTTTCATTAACATGACAATGAGATTATTGGGCTTAAGTGGCATCCATTGTAACGATGCACAGATTGCACATATGTCCGCAGGCACAGTGGTTAATCTGCATAAAAATTAACATCCTGAAAAACAGAGGATGGTTTGTGAGATGCATCATTAATGAGGAAAATATTAATTATGATTTCTAAAAAAAACATTTTTCATTTTTTATCAGGCATAAACTAGACTGCCATTCTGCTAGCTTGCACAATTTATAATTTAAAAACAGTGTACAGTTGCCATAGCATCATATCATACTAACATATTGGATATCCAAATGAGAAATAACAGTAATGTGTGTTCGGGTGGGGGACTCTAAATTAGAGAAACTAATTAGTTGTGGTGTGTGGTGCGAGGATGATTTATGCATGCATGTGTATTAGGATGACACTGGACCCCTCTCAAGCCCCCGAGGCACCAGCAGATCACCTTTTGGATGTAGCAGAATGCACATTTACTGTCGACTTTATTTGGTACACCTTGCTAGCGATGGGTTTGAACTCTTTTTGCCTTCATGACTTGCGTAATTCTTCATGCACAGATTCAACGAGATGCTGGAAAAATCCCTCATGAACAGACAGAGATCAATATAAAATCAGTTGATCATCAAGGTTTTACGTTCATTTCAGGACACCATCCTTTGGCTGTTTCACCTCAGTCTGTGTCAACTGACCTTTAATTTGCCTCTCTGTTTTTAGGCGTGGTCCGTGTGTCCCTGGCAGACATGGACCGCGAGACCAGAGAAAACTACACTGTGGTCATCCAGGCGAAGGACATGGGCGGGCAGCTGGGGGGGCTAGCCGGCACCACTACTGTCAACATCACGCTCAGCGACATCAACGACAACCCGCCCATGTTTGACCAAAGTAAGCAACCCTCTGCAGATGTTTTTCTTAGTTTTATTGATTTTCTACCTGAACCCATATCAGCCTCGAGGAGGAGCAACATGTACTTTGTCTCAGCAGCTATGAAACAGCAGCGTGTGATATACTGCAGGAAAACTTCGAAAAGAAAAAGAAAAAGCCTCTGAGTATATACAAACTGTGCAGCTTTGAGCTATGACTCCCTGAGGTAATGAGGGCTGAAACAAAGCATTACTTTAAATGTCAGAAGATATTCTTCCAGTGAGCTGATTTGTCCAACCAGCAGTCCACAAATTAGCTCTTAATTTTTATCAGACAAATGACTGAACTAAAAGGAAAAACAAACAACCATTTAACTTCTACTGCAGTAAACACTTTTTTTAATCTTCATAAGAAGTCCTCTTTTCAAAGTTAAGTTTTGGAGTCTCTGGAGAAAGCTCAGATGTCGTTCTTTAGGAAGACCTTATCATGCAGTTTTGTATATTTTTATGGTTCAGCATAATACTGATACTGTTTTATTATTTTTGGTAAGAAGTGGGATTAAGTCTCGATTTTGAGCCAGTTGGTGTTTTTGCTTTCTGGAAGCTTGGCCTTAAAATGATGCTGACTTTACACTGAACTCTGTGTTGTGCATTATAGTACAGCCTGAGCGTGCTGCAGCTGAGACAGGCCAGGAACCCAAACTCAGAGCCCTGAAATGGCCCTGAGATCACTGTTTAGTTTCAGGGTTGACACCTCACTCGTGGTGTGCTTTGTGTATTTTTAAAACTGCCCCCAATAAGAACTGTGCAAAACTATTCATCTCTACATCTATCCACTTCATTTCTCTGGAGAACCCAAGCCATTAGCCCCTCTGTCCACTTCTAGCCACCAATCCCCAGTCATTTACCCTCTGGCCTCCTCCCTCCCTCCCTCTTCTCCTTCTTCCCAGCCACCAGACGCCCCATGCTGTCTCTTTCAATATACCAATTTCTACTTCTCTCATTAGGTCAGGGGTTTGTCTAGCTGTCTGCGGTCATCTCGGCTTGGCCGACCGGTGGCTTCGCTCTTAGACAAAGAAAACACCCAGCTCCCACTTCCTCCTCCATCACCAGTCCCCAAACCAATTAACGCCATCACTCTGATGGAACTTTGATCGGTTGTGAAGAGCTTCAGGGATTCCCCTCCGACAAACACAATGTGCAAGCGTTTCGCTTTAAGGCTGCGGGGAGCTCCACAAATTGGGCAGCTGTCACCTCTTCTTTGAGGTTAAACGGTAGATGAAATTCAAGCCGACCCATGAGACAGTAGATAACCCAATTGTGAGGCGTTTATGGAGCCATTTATTTCATCCGGCTTGAGATGTGGTTTGGAGACAAGAGGAGCCGAAGAGGTTTGGCTCCCTCTAGAGGACTGAAAAGTGAACCCGTTTGATTACACTCATGTTAATCTGTGTCTTCAGGGCTGTACCAGATGAGCATTCCTGAGTCGGCTCCTGTGGGGTCGGTGGTGGGACGCATCTGGGCGAAGGACAGGGACATTGGGGTCAATGCTGAGATGAAGTACAGCATCATCGATGGGGATGGAAGGGACACCTTTGACATCAGCACCGACCCTACAAACCTCTTTGGCATCATCACAGTGAAAAAGGTACAGACTAAAGATGATATTATGATATAGATATTAACTATCCAATTTCTTTTTCTTTTTTTAAAAAAGAAACAGTCCATTTTTTATCATTTACAAAAGGCTGAAAGCCTTCTTTGTCCTACACTCAAAAGTCCCTTCAGGAATTTATCAATTTAATTTCACCTTGAGTGAGGGAAAGATCACATTCTTTTTGCAGCATCTCTTCAGTAAATTCAGCACTGAAATAAATACTTAATATTTCTTTTTTATTTTGAGCTGGACAGTTCCTAGCAGATAGGCCCAGCATTTGCTGATTTTACCATTAAATACCAGCAGTTTAACCTTTTAATCTCAATCCACGTCTTAACCCCAGAGTTCATTTTTAAAAGTTTAAAATCTTTTTGTGTGTTACCCCATCAGCCGCTAAACTTTGAGATCAAGCCAAGCTACACTCTAAAGGTGGAGGGAGCCAACACCCACTTGGATCCGGCCTTTCGCCACCGCGGGCCCTTCAAGGACGTCACCATCGTGCACGTGAGCATAGAGGACGTGGACGAGCCCCCGCTGTTCGACTCGCCGGCGTACTACGTCGAGCTGCCAGAGGACGCAGAGATCGGGACTATGGTGAAGACCGTGTCAGCGAGGGATCCGGATGCTGCCAACAACACTGTGAGGTGAGGATGACAAATAAACCACTCCAGATTTTGTGTGCTTCAGTAGTTTTGCAGTTTTACTGCAAACATGCTTACTGTGCAAGAGTTTAGTCTACATTTTAAGCATTTAAATAGGTCAATAAATACCCTTGATACGACAAAAAAACCACCTCAAAGGCAAAGTTTCTATTTTTTGTGATAATGCTCCAGTTATGTGCTTCGTATGGTTTGATTTAGCAGAATTTCTGTGCAGATGTGTGACAGAAACAATCTGCTGAAAGTCCTCTTTGTTGTTTCTACTGGCTTCAGATTTTATGCACCAACACTGTAATATATGTAGATACAAGATGCTTGATATAAGGTGTGGCCTTATCTGGATGTGATGCTAGCAGTCACTGTCTAAACATGGACTGCACAATCTGTATCTGAGGATTTTTTCTCCATTCTTGGATAAGTGTAGCCTTCAGTGGGTGCAAAGGTCACTGATTGAGCCTGATGAAGGCATCAACCCAACATGTTCAGAGACACAGGGACTAAATGGTGGCTAGAGAAGTCTGTATGTGGCACAAGCTTAGGTTGGAATGCCTCATCTCGGTAGCTCAGATTCCACCAGAAACAATCAGATCAGGTATGGTGCTCTCATGGATATGCATGCCAACATCCTGCATGCCAACAGCCCAGCCTCGATCAGCTTCTGAGACCACTGGCTTCAGAAGCAGTAAACTAAACCAATTCTGAGATGCATCAATGAGTTAATTTGTGTTCGGCAAACAAATTACCCATCCCACCATTGACTAAAACCAGTCAACTGGAACCAAGACAGACTCACAGAATGTGTTTGGGTTCTCTCAGAGATTAAACTTATGCACTGAGAGGTGAATTTAAAACAGAAGTTAAAAAAAATTCCCACTCTTCACCTTTAAATATGGATATTTTTTAAGCAACTCTTCTATAAGCTTGGAAACTTATAAACCAAAATGTATTTAAAATATGTCGGTAATTTTCATTAATTTCATCACAATTTTACAAGCGTTGTCAATTCATTAATTTAATAATGTAATAACTGCAGTCTATCTGGAGCATCATATTTAGTTGAATCTGCATTTTCATTAGTTTAAAGTAACCTGTTTACCAGCAGGGGGCAGCATAACAACACAACTCACAGCTGGCTGCAGCTGCAGGCTGATATGACTGAGCTCCCATTTATCCACATGTATGTTCAGAGCAGGACAGCTGACACGAGATAGAGGACTAATCTGTGTAACAACCAAAGACCACGCAGAAGTAGAGACGCTGACGACGTATGTCATTTATTTCAGTCTGGTTTGTGCTCAGGTAGAACAGATGTTGCGTGGTGCGTTGATCGTCCAGACTGCACCTTTCATAAACTAATTAGACATAAAGCCTTTTAATTAGGCTATTAATCATCTGAAGGAATGAGCGGCTGCGGGGGTGACTGAGTGCTTCACACAAGCTGCACCTCGTCCCAGCTTTCCCTTTTTTCCACCTCGATCAGGGTGAAAAGTAAAGGAGGACGATGTAGATGACTCCTGTGTGTGTTTGCTGCTCACTTCATCCGTCTGCACGGACACTCAGCAGTTTAACCCGAGTGCTGTGTCAGGGTTTTCGTCCTCTTTCACTCATAGATATTGACTTCTATTGTTTCCCCCTTCACTGACAGGTAACACGTCATGCAACTCAACTGTATAACAGTACTGCAAGTCTTAAGTCATCCCCAATTTCTTCATATTTTGCTAGTGAGATGAGGAAATAGGTGATTTATTTAAACATGTCCAAATGTACATGGACATACATGTGCATACCTGCAACACATGCAAAACAAAACACAGAAAATATTTACAGAAACAGTTTTGAGGATCCTAATGAGCTTGAGAGTCGATTTCTGGTAGGAGCACCTTTATTTTTCAACACAGCCTGAACTCTCTTAGGAAAGCTTCCTTATCATTTATTTAAGTAGTCTTTAGGAACAATTCTCCAACCTTCTTGAAAGAAAAGCTCATCTTTGGATGTTAGCTACCTTCAGATGACCCCACACTTCTTCTGTAATGTGGAGGTCCGAGCTCTGAGGAGGACAATCTACGACTGATTGTGTTTTTCTACCCAGGTATGATTTTACTGCACTGGCAGTGTGTTTGAAATCATTGTCATGCCGAAAGATTTAGCCATTACTAATGAGATAGATTCCAGATGGTGTTACATGTTGGATACAAATCTGACTGTACTTCTTTGTGTTCATAATTTGATCAATTTTGACCATTTCTCCTGTCTGTAAAGTGGGCTCAAACCACCGTGTTTTACAGATGGCTGTGAATGTGTATGAATGTTAAATAGAAAGCACTTAAGGATAGGAAAAAGTGCCTGTATGAATAGGTGAATGTGGCAATGAGCCATTTCTTCTTTTGTCCTTCATTTTCACAATCTTTTAAGGACACTGCCATGCTTAGATATATCAGGTTTTCAGCTAAAAGCTCTTCAAGAATCATCTTGTTGGTAGAAAAATTCTATTTGACAGTTTGACATCTTTCATACATTCAACTAAAGAAATGGGGAAATATGTTTATGCGTTTTTGCAACAGGCTGGTAGTGAAAAAGTGGCTAAGAAGGTGGTGGTTCTTTGCTAAGTGCTCTGTTATGTGTAGATGCAACACTGGTTCATCCCTTCAGTTAGATGCCTTTTTATCCTTGAATGACTCATAGGTCAGGATTATATGGTTTTAAAATATTCTTACAAGGACTGGACAGAAAATAAGTGAAAAAGCAGCCAATGTCCAAAGAAAAGCCTGGAGAACTATTGTTCAGGACACATTAAAAAAATACTCTCTTGGCCTAGAGAATGTGTTTTATTTTTGGTTTTTTTAAATGAACCTCATAGCAGAAAACTGATTTTTTTCTCCCCCCCATTTCCCTAAAAACAGCCCTTTTGTTTGCTGTTTGAAGACTGAGGCTTCTTAAAATCACAAGATGCAGCCAACGCTCATCAATGAGGTTACCATGTACTGCTGCGACTGAAGTGGCTGCGGTATTCTGGAAGTTCTTAGTACAAGTTCAAATGCATCATTCTTTACTGACTCACTGTTATAAAAGCCTGCTATTTATTGACAGTAAAAGTTGTTTTTCTTATTATGGCCTAGTAATGAGGACCAGGAGACTTCTCTCACATGTCTGTCTATGATCAGTAAAAGCTGAGCTTGTTCACTTGAAGTTCTGAAGCTGTTGAAGAAGCTTGTCTGCAAAGAGAAGAACAGAACAAACAGTCCATCTTCTTTTTAATCAGCTTCTTTTTAACACTTCAAAACAGGAAAGCACAGGTGTTAGTAAAGACATTAACGATGGATGCATTCTGTTCACAGCAACCATAGTGTGAGCCATTGCTCTCACCTTTGTTTGTTTGTTGTGATGAGAAGAGGCGGATCAATTTGTGAAACTTCACAATCATTGGTTAATGATTTGTGTTCAACTCTAACACTGGATAATCCTCCTTAATGACTTTTAGAGTAAGAATTTGAAAATGAGCTCAATGTTTTATTTTATATGGGCTGACACAAGTGGCCGAGTTTATAAAGTAATCCTCGTTTACTGATGTGACAGAGAGACTAGCAAAAGTAACTCTAAGACTATTTTTTTGCTATGGGAGATCTACAGGTAGTCATCCAAGGTTTTGATGATTAATAAAAGACCCAATCACGACCATCAGCAGAAAACCGATTTCTAATATCTGGAAGCAACAGGATTCAGAGCAGCTGAAGTTGCAGTCTGAAAATGTCGTGTCACTAAAATCTTCAGGGCTGGACGAGCATCAGTGAGAGATTTTCAAAAAGCGAGTTTTGGCAATGGGAGCTGCAGATAACTGAGGAATCGGCTGTTGCAGCAACAGCAACATCAGATGGCAGATAACAACAAGCAGCAGGTGACCTTCAGTGTCTCTGTCTGCCTCATCTGTCATCTCTCCGTCCTTTCTGCGCTGCAGCGTGACTGGCAGATACATCTGTATGCACTCACCTCACACTTTTTCACCTGCTTTTTCACACACACTGCCCCCTCCCCCCCTCCTCAGGACTGTGGACCAGTGATATTAATAGAGATCCTTCAGGGAGATCCTCGCCAGCGGCAGACATGCCAATCTCGACCGTTTCCTGTCGGCAGTCAGTCAAAAACGCGCACAGCGAGCAAGTCTGCAAGCACAGTCTGCTGCTAATGCCTCAGTGTGCCAGCAACAGACTTTTATTAAACATTTGATATCTGCATCTGGTGATGATCACAACAGCATGTGTGTTAATTAGTCATTTAAAGGCAAAAATATTTCTTCCTTCAGTATGTTGCCTGTGTCAGTATGATGTGATGCATTTAATGCGCTTCTACAAGACAAATACAACTGGTCATATTTATTAAAAGAGAAGACTTAACCAGGGCAAGTTCAGACTAAAATATCAGGATTTGCAGCAGTGAAAAACAAAGCACATGACAGGTTACATGAGGAGGAACTGTGATGAAGTTATGAGTGGGAGAGGAAGTGGTGCTAGACATGAACATGGACAACGAGAGAGTGATAAGATGTGCAGTACGAGTGACAGATGGGTTCAAGGTGGGGGTAGGATTACATATATAGATATCTGGTCTGAGCCCCTTATTGTTTGACAGGTTGACAGATAAGGTCAGATACAAGTCTACGGTGAAGACTGGTGTTTGCAGATGACACTGTGATCTGTAGTGAAAGTAAGGAGTAGGTAGAAGAGAGCTGCAGAGGTGGAGGTATGGTCTGGAGAAAAGAGGAATGAATGTCAATGGAAGCAAGACACAATGCATGTGTGTGATGTACAGTTAGTGAAGGTACCCGAGTTTAAAAACCTCTGGTAAACAATCCAAAACAATGGACGATGCACAAAAGTGATGAAGGAGAGGGTGCTGGCAGGGTGGTGTGGGTGGAAATGAGTGTCAGGACTGATTTCTGACTAAAGGTTAGCAGCAAGAGTGAAACAAGCAGATAGAAGGTCGAGCTGGAGGTGGCAGAGCTGAAGATGCTAAAACTTTTATTTGGAGGATGTTGAAGATGGAGCTGCCAGACAGGAGGAAAAGAAGAAGGCCTTGGAGGAGGTTCGTGGATGCAGTGAAGGAGAAGATGTGTTATATCTGCGTGAATGCATTGCTCTCAAATCAAATTATAAAAGTTCAAAATAGCACAAAAGTGGGTTTTTCATAAGCTATTATTGATTATCTGTGCATGCTAGTCTTGCCTCAGCATATGAGAGATTTTCTGCTCAATAAGTGCTGTCTAGTATTCACTGCTCCAATATAACTGCAGAAGAAAATCTTACGTCACTGACGCTCTGTTATAACATCATTTTAACGTTCCTTTAAGGAATTTAACAGAATACAGTTTACTTTCCTTTTTTTCCTTATGTTTGGAAAAAATGAAAGTGCAACAACATGCAAGTTATCATCAGATCAGATCACAGATTTACACACATATGCTTGTTTCCTGGTTGAAACACACATTTGCGGCTCTTCCAGGTGAGAGGAGAGCATGGCAGTGACAGGTGAGCTCCATCTCTGTGTGAATAAATTGGTTTATGCTCCACAGCCTGGAAGAGGATGCGCTCTTCATCCCTCTCCTCCTGTGTGTGTGAGTGTGGCCGGTTGTTGTTGTTGTTGCTGCGTGGCTCTCTCAAAAGAGCGTTTCTGGAAAATGGCCCATGGTGGCAGGAAACGAGCCAGGGCGGCACTCTGCAGGTCTGCATGTCCCAACATGTTGGAAGTTTGGCAGAGGAGGCAGATACTCTGATTAAGTCTTATCTGGAGCCTCTTCTCATAGTTCCCTCAGGAGTTTCCAGCCTGACATCTTATCACACACATCCATGCGTGGGTCACGCGCTGGATTATGTGTGCGTGCATGCATTACCCTATGAACCACTTAAAATTACACAAAGGTGCATTTTATTTATCATTGTTGTCATTATGTCATCATCTTGTGTCACCAGGTACTCCATCGACAGATCCAGTGACCCCGACAAGTACTTCTACATCGAAATCACCTCCGGGTCACTGATGACGGTGCGCTCGCTAGACCGAGAGGAAGTCGGCTGGCACAACATCACCATCCTCGCCATGGAGATGAGTACGTCTTACACACATGCAAATAAAGACACATCTGGCTATAACTGAGTTCTGCTTTTGCTGCTTTTATGCCATTACAGTGTAGTCTCTATTTAAAGACTAAAGTAGTTTTTGAACAGCATGTGCATCCATAGGTGGTATGGGAGCACTACGTGACACAGATTAGTGCTAACATTTCAAAAATATAGAAATCAATCATGCATACAGTTATCATAACCTGTAAAACTCAAATTTAAATAACTGTTTGAATTTAAGGACTTAACAGCAGAAAACTGTGAGATTCATTCAGCGGCTTTATGCAGAAAACAGAAACAAACAGGTGGATGGAGTAAACTTGAATGAACGCAGACTGAGTGATTTTTTGAGAACAGCTCTTGCAGAGTTATGTAACGCTGAGCAGGAGATGCCCCGCAGAGCCACACACAGCTGGTAGCCCCGAAAGTCACCTTCACCCCTCCTCCCTTTGCTTTGTTTGTCTGTTTGTGCCTTTGTTTGGTAGACACACCTTAAAGGAGATGGTAATTGAATTAATGACTAATTAAAGAACTTCCCGCATGGTGGCTAATTGAAGATGTGACGGAGACGGAAAGGGCACAGAGAGGAAGAGGGGAAAAATTTCAATGTACCGGAACAAAACAAAGCTGACGATAAAAAACTTTCTCTCTACTTCACAGTCCTTATTTTCACTTCATACTTTAAAAATGAGTAGCTTTTTATATGTTGCTGTAAATTCAAGAGCAAAAATAACGAGGAACGCACATGAAATTGTAACTTTATAGTTGTGATATAAGTATTTTTAGACCTGTGGACATAAGATTACTGAGATTGAGCCATGTTTGTGAAAGGTATGTGTGTTATGATGTGTCAACAATTTTACATTAGCTTCTTAATGACAAAATTGTGTTACTTGTGTTAATGAAATTGTGTCCAAAAACTGCTAAATGTACTAAATTAAACACAAAAAGCAGTCGGACACTAACAATACTAGTAATTAAAAAGGTGATTATGTGAGAACTGAAAGCATTAAGTGAATTTTTTTTAAGAATTTTGACAATGCGTTTAGGATAGAGTCAACACTTTGTTACCAAAAGTGATAATTAATTTGGAGATTGTGTCAGAACTTTAATTTGTTACACAGTGTAGTTCAATTTGAACTAAACTAATTCGTAGATTATTAATTTACCAAATCTTCAACTTCAGCAAAGTTGGAGCACGCTCACTGCAGTCAATATTAAAGCACAGTAAGACCACGTGGAGCTTTGACCTCGAGAGCTAATCTCACACCTCTGATGGATGGATCATGTGATGAAAACTGAGAAAGTAGTTACTTTGCACTAATTGTGTTTTCACAGCTTATTACACAGCTGGTTAGGGTATGCAAATGGCAGGCTGTAATGGGGAATAACAGGACTGTAATCTGTGAGGATCCTGCTGAGCTCCTCCGTAAATCTTTTACAGCAAACATGCTGCACCTTAGGATTTCTCAGAGTCATTTATCTCCGTCCATCAGCCTCTGACCAGTTTGCGTTTCCCTGCAGATAACCCCACACAGATCGCAAGTGTGTCGGTGGCTGTGAGGGTCCTGGATGTGAATGATAATCCTCCGTCGCTGATGCACTACCTGGAGGCGTATGTGTGTGAAAATGCCAAAGCAGGGCAGGTACGGACACACCAGTTTGCATCAGTGTTTGGAATAAGTCCCTGTAAGTCATTAATGATGATAAAATACTTGTATAATTTATATTCTGGTGCTCTTAGAGTAAAATCTGAGACACATTTTATACCACCCTTACCTGTACTCCAGAAAAACACATTTTTCTCCACTACAAAACATCTGTTCGACTATTACTTCTGCCATTTCTTGCTGAAAGTGAAATAAGCCATTAGCAGATTTTAAATATGACTTTCATGTCTGTAATCCAGCTGATCCAGACCGTGACAGCAGTAGATCCAGACGAGCCGCTTGGTGGGCAGCACTTCTACTACAGCTTGGCTCCAGAGGCCGTCAACAACCCTAACTTCACCCTGAAAGATAACCAAGGTACACGTTCAGTCATGGTTCTGTGTCATGCACGAGTTTTCCATGCAGGCTAATTTGATTTCTAGTGAGTTGGACCAGTAAAATAAGATCGCTGTTTCTCCTTATCTATGGAAGAGCAGCATCCACAGTAAAATATGTAGTATGGAAGTATGCAGCCCAGCAGTAAATATTCATGGTTTTTACATTTTAATGCAGTCGTGGTAAAAAGCAAGTACAGCTTCCTTCTGTTCTAAGGTCTTACGAATCAGGACATAATTAAAAATCATCTGCAAGTCAAAATCTTTAAATTATTATTGAAATACAACCTCAAATGAACTGCAGCATGTGTGTTTTTTTTAACAAAAACTACACTATAACACCGCTTCTTTTTTCGGCCAGTCTGTTGTAGAGTTGCTGCTGTGTTTGGGATCATTGTCCTGTTGCATGATTCAGTTTCGATGAAGCTGCCAGACATATGGTCTCAAAACTGGCTCTAGAATACTTGGAAGTGGAGGCAGATACTCTGGAGTTCATGGTCAACTCAACTACTGTAAGGTGGCCAGGTCCTGTGCCTGTGCCAAATCATCACCCCTTCACCATTTGGTATGGGGCGTTAGTGCTGACATGCTGTGATTGGTACTTGCTGTACATTATAGCCAAACATCTCCACTTTGGTCTTTTCTGTCCAGAGGACATTAATGCAGAAGTCTTGTGGTTTGTTCAGATGCAACTTTGCAAACCTAAGCCATGCTGCCATGTTGTTTTTTAGAGAGAACAGGCCTATACCTGGCAACCCTGGCAACCTAACCATCTTCCGTCTTCTCCTAGTTGTAACAGAATTTTAACATATAGCATGCTAACTGACACCTGTACAAATCGTTAAAAACCCATCTCAATTTCTTTGAGCACTGCACAGTCTGACCTTGGGTTGAGTTTGCTGGGATGTCCACTCCTGGCAACTTCCACTTATGAAGAATCTCTCATTGCAGAATGACTTCAGATTGTTTGAAAAAGATTGTGTAACTTTTCCAGACTAATGTCCAGCGATAGTTGCTTCTATAAGATCATTGCAGATGTCTTTCCTCTTTGGGTATACTTAGTATTCACCACACATGCTGTGTTTTGGCTTCATTTTTCCTAAATCAGTTATGCAAATATGAAGTGTCATTTGTATTTATCAAATTTTAGAACTTGCTAAGGACTTTTAATTCCTTTCATTAAAACACACAATTCACATTCTTATGAATCTTCATGTTCTTGATATTGTTAAAGATGATTCTTCTCAAATATCTTCATTTACTTAATAAAAATATAATGAAGGATTCAGTGTTTCTCCATTATAATTACATTCTAGGAGCGTGGGGAAGGGAATGCAAAGCAGAATTATATTTATAGTAATTTAGAACAATCAGATAATTTCGCTAACTTTTTCTCCCTCAGGCTAGACAGAAATATTGCACTAAAGGATATTTAATACATAATTTTAACTACAGTAACAGCTGTAGAAACCGTGGGAGATGATCAAATGTATGTGAGGCTATTAACTCATTCACTGCCAGCGATTGGCAGTGAATGAGTTAATACTCTTTTTTCCTGCTATATATTGACAGTAAAGATCAGTGTCTTGAAATAAGCCTCTGTGAGTAATAGGTGTGATATTTAGTAGCTTCAGTCGACATTTCCTCTTCACAGCTGTGCTCGTCTTCAATTCTCACCAGCATCCCATGACTCCTCCGCGTGTTCAGTTACCCTGAACGCAGCACATACATGAAACCCTGCTGCTATCAGCTACCTCACACTAGCATCTTATTGTTGTATTTCTGAACACTAACTTGATCTTTTTGTGACCTCTGTGTTCGCTTCCAGACAACACAGCGTGGATCCTGACTCGCCGTGGCGGTTGGTCACAGCAAGACCAGACCGTCTTCTATTTGCCCATTTTCATCTCGGACAGTGAGCAGCCGGTTCAGAGTAGCACCAGCACGCTGACTATACGTGTGTGTAGCTGCGACCAGGAGGGCAACGTCATGTCATGCAACGCTGAGGCCTACAGCCTGCCCGCCAGCCTCAGCAGGGGGGCTCTGATCGCCATCCTGGCCTGCATTTTCGTCTTGCTGGGTGAGCTGCTGTTACGATGATGTGCAAATAACCGTGTCAGCTAAAAGCTCACAAAGCCTAAGTTTAGGTGACACACATAAGTGCTGCTGCCCTACATGGTTTATTATTCTTACATATTAAAGGGAACGAACGTTTGAGTTTTAATATAAAGAGTGTGCCAAAAACTGCAGTTCCTGCAATGGCCACTTGAGGCTGGCTCCATAAGACAAGAACCAATGCCCTTAGACTTCCATGCTAACATGCCAAATTTTAAGCATATTTACAGTCTGCTACAAAACAAGATTTTATTATCTATAGTGAATTCAGATTAATGACCTAAACCTACCTGAAATTAAAGGACAAAGCACTGAGAATCTGTAGTAAAACCTTCCACTATACTTACCCTGAAGTGTCCTGTGTAACAAGTGAGATTTAAAGGGATAAGGGTTAGGCATGTTTAATATTTGTGAATATTTATAAAATGTTGCTTTTGGTCTCCATTTTGTGGTTTTATCCTTGAGTCCTGCAATCGCTGTTTTAAAAAAGAAAAACATTGGTGAAACAGTTGTCCCTGATTTGTCCAATCATGCTCTGCACAAACTGTGAATGTCATGTTGGAAACCCAGCACGACGAGAACCTTTTTCTGCACCGAAATCTTCACGGTTCGTCTCATTTTGGACGCCTGTCTGATTGACAGGTCAAACGTGAAGTGCACAAATGCAGAAAGACATCATGCAGCTGCCGTAAACTGCTGGAATATGTGGCTGGAAAATATTTTCCAAGTCAGACCACATTTTAATCTCCTGTTGTAGGATGTGAAAGAACCAGCTGAGGGCGAGCCTCAGGGGTAGGAGCGGGCCGTGATTAAAATCACTGCCGCACTTTGTTTTACACCCTGACCTTTCAGCGAGTCGGTGTGCTACTTTAAATATTTGTGATACCCCCTCTGAAGAAGGTAATCAACCCTGAAGCTGAACTTAAAAAGCAAAGTGCGCAAAATATGCAGCCTGCCGAGAGATCTTAGATCACGCAAGACGTGACACAACACAACAGCCGAAGGCTAAAAAGTCTGTTTGCAAAAAAGGAGGCATCTCCCGGTGTGACATCAGCATTGTAGGATTAAATATGGATTTATTTTCTCACCCTCGCAGAAAGTCTAGCATTCATTAGCACCAGCTGCCCTGTAGCATCACACTTTCAGTTCCCCAGGGGACGATACGGACCCGCTTTATCTCTCCCTGCAGACCTGTAGCTGCGGGTAGGAGGGCTCAGCAGGTTGACTCGCTCTGCTGCTCTGACAGGCAGCAGTAAATTTTCTTAAAACATCCTTGCTCGCCTTCTTGTGAATTTTATTTTTTCCTCGTAGATGCAGTAATTCTGGTTTTGATGGCACAAGCGTTTCTTCTTGAACACTGTTGATGCATTTGAGCTGAAGGGTTATGAAATAGTGTTTTCTAAAAATATCTTTATTTGAGTTTTGTATCAGTTGGTAATGTTTTTATACTTGCTCCTATTCCCAGAGTTAGTTAATTATTCATAGATGTGAATAAGTAAGTTGAGTCCTTATTATAAAAGTTAAAAATCTATGCACTCCTTCAAATATTCCAAAGCCATCTAGCGGCCCCATTGGAGCCTTTCTGGACTCCCGGCCTTATGTTTGAAAACCCGGGTCTTGATCTTTTGCCATGAGTAGCTATAATAGACTGTATATAAAAGATGGGAGTAGCCACTAGAACTTCAATTGTTGGTTTGTAGCTGCAGAGGTCGAGGCTTGGTTTTACATTTTAACATTAAAACACCAAGAATTTTAAAAATGAATAACCGTGTCTGTCACAGCATTTACTTAAACCACTGATTCCTTATGGCCTCTATACTCATTCATTTTTTCCCTTTATAACAGTGATGATCCTGCTCATGCTTTCCCTGCGGACCCATCGTAAGAAGCCCTACCTGTGTGACGAGGAGGAGAACGTGCATGAGAACATCGTGCGCTATGACGATGAAGGCGGTGGCGAAGAAGACACCGAGGCCTTCGACATCGCCGCCATGTGGAACCCTCGTGAGGCGCACCACCATCCGGGCAAGATGAGACAGGACATGCTGCCGGAGATCGAAAGCCTGTCCCGATACGTCCCTCAGGCATGTGTCATGGGCGGCGGCAGCGGGGACAGCAATGTTCACGGATACGTGCTGGCGAAGCTCCTGGAAGCCGACATGGACCCGTGCGCCCCGCCTTACGACTCCCTGCAGACGTACGCTTATGAGGGGGAAGGCTCTGTCGCGGAGTCCCTCAGCTCGTTGCAATCTGGAACCTCAAACACCGACCATGAGTACGACTACCTGAATGACTGGGGGCCTCGCTTTAAAAAACTTGCTGAGATGTACGGCGTGCTGGAGACAAACAGTCCTCCACTGTGGTAGGACGATGGGGCCTTTTCCTTTACAAACGGACGTATGAAGAGATTTTTTTTTTAAAAAGACACAGAAACAACCAAGAAGTGACAACAACAAAGCTGAGATGTATTCATGGCCACATCCATGACTGTTAGAAATCAAAATCCTGCCGAAGCCTCTATTCTCCACAGCCTTGAAGGCCTGCAGCAGGTTTTAAATCTACCCCAGAGACGGGCTTCAGAGGCAGGCCGAATCTGGCAGCCTCTTGGGGGCCAAGCTGAGGAACGGCTTCAAAGCACACGCCAACTTCAACTGCCTGACCCAGCCACAGGCAGAGCCCCTTCGATTCAAGACGCCGAGCAATTTATGCCAGAGATGGGCTTGAAGAATCAAAGCGAGGAGTCGTTGCTGCAGTCGTGTTTTTGTTCCATCCGTGGCAGGTCTTAATTTATTTCTTTGTTCCACTTGCTGTATTTATATGTTCTGCTAAGTTATTTGGGTCCTTCAAGCCGAGACTGTACTTTAAGCCTCTGCCATGCGAGGAAATCTTCAAAAGATCACGCATACGTTGTAACATACATGATGTAACTGCCTTTGTTTTCAATCCGTGTGAGAAGCTGCATCTCTAAATGTCACATGACGTGCTGCGGAGATGGCGATGTCGTAGTCCCATGTGGGGTTTCAGAGTTAATATGTTTACTGTATTATTGTTTTTGTACCATTTTTAAGCTCTTTGTATTGTAACTCCAAAACATAAAGCAGGTATCCATTCATTAGGATGAGAGGGAAGCATTTTATTAAAAAAATGAAATAAAATCTTGGATTTGTCTTAGTGGATGTTTAAATCTCATCTGAGACATGTGGCACAGCGGAAAGGACTACACGTGGACAAACGCCCGACCGAGTCGCCTTTCATTTTGGATCCACCGCCGTGCCAGCCGGAGTCTGGTGGCAACGAGGCTTGATCTGTCCTGTTAGAGATACCGTGTTGCTTTTCTGTCCCGTCCCCACACAAATGTGGCTTAATCCTCCGATCCTGTGGACTACAGAGACATTGAGAACCTGCATCAAGTGCCAACTGTAAAAAGGACAAATGAAAGACATTTTAGAAGAAGGAAAGAATAAAAAAAAAAACGTAAATCACACACAAACACCAAAAGGATTTTCCAAACTGGGAGAGATGTGGAGGTAGATTTTGATAATTCAATTGGATGGAGTTTACTTGAAATCTATGTTGTGAGTCATGCTACAGTAAGTGGTATGTGAATGTAGATATATTTTGTATTCTTGGTAATAAAAAGTCAAAAATGGGTGTTGCCTGCCTTCTGGTCTTCATGTTTCTTTGTTTCTGTGCACTGAGGCTCAGTGGGTAATTCTGACTTGCACAATCTCCCATTATGCAGTGCAGAGTCCAATAAATGAAGAGTTGCATGACTAAAGGGAGAACGTTCTGTCTAGTCTCTGCACCCATCTCTGCAAGTCCTGGTCTGGACTCTTCCATGTGCACATTTGAAAAGAAAACCTCTGGAACAAACAAACGTCAGCTAATCTTTCATGAGTCTCTTAAAAAAACGGTGGAAGTATCCACCATGATGTCATTCACTGGTGTGTCAAGTCCCATTCTGAACATCTGACATCACCATCTTAGCTCTTTTAAAAGGGGCGTATCAAATGAGGGCTGTCTTTTTCTCCTAAATCTCCCACTTTTTTCACAAAGTTGCCTGTGTCTCCCTTGGGAAATTGCCACTCTTCTCATTTTCTAGTCAGGTTCAAATTTTGAGGGAGGGGGTTCTGCATCCTCATACATTTTCAATGTTTTCCTTGTATATTTGTCAGTTTTTGCATCAAATGCCTTTGCTGCTTTCTTCTTGTTGTCATTTGCTTCCATCACTATAAAGTTGCCACATTTTTCTATCATAATTTGAAGGGTTTTTTTCTCATAAAGTTGCAGTTTTTTTCCTCACATATTTTTCTCTTCCTTTAAAGTCACTTTTTTTTCCTCTCATAATTTGACATAAAGTTTTTTTTCTTGTAAATCCATCACTCCATTGTCCAGCAATTTTCTGGTTTCTGGATTGAAACCATTAACCAAGTGGCTGGGTGGGGTCATTTAGGATTTAAGCTATATTTCTGTGTACTATTGTGAAATTAATTGCAATAATCTTTTACTAAATCAGTCTTTTTTCCCTACAACTATTTTTGTGTTGTTCTAATTTGTAATCACTATATTTTCACGGCCAAGAACACTAGAATCAATTTCAGAGATACCCTTAAATAAAACTAAAGCAGGCATGCAGGACGGGCTACTTTAAGGGATTTTAAGGGCACAATGTTTGAGGCCCAATTACCCTCTGATGCTGATCTCTGTGACTGTTTGATTGGACAAACAGGTGGTAACTTTTGGAGGAAGGTCCACTTTCACTCAAGTTTGGTATAAAGATCTAGCGGAATGCTAAAAATGATTAAAAGCTATAATTAATTAAATTACAATAATTTAGATAGTAGAGGTAGTATAGTCTAAATACTAATAGAGACATTTGAAAGCATATTAGAGCATAGTAAATGACCCTGATGTGTAATTTCTGTCAATAAAATAGTTTGGTTGGTTGACAGTTAATGTACTAAAGAATCTGAGAAGCGACTTCCAATGAAAACTTTCTAAACTGTGACATCATGCTGGAGTGCAGTGGCATACAGGTTTCTGACCAGCCTCTTTCCTTGTGTTTTTCTGTAGTCCTCTTTGCAGGTGTAGGTTCAATATCTGAGATAGTTAGGTCACCTGCAGATGGCTGCCTCCTTCCTCTATCACATATGTTGGGTCTGTGGGTTTCTCCTCTACAACATTTTTGCATACTTTCAATTCCAATTTACCTTGAGATGACACAGTTTAAATAAAACTGAATTGAGCCCAGCCCGGGCAGCACGGTGGCACAGTGGTTAGCATGTTAGTTTGCACGTTCTCCTCATGGTTCCAGGGTTCTGTCTGGTTCTTTCTGCCCAGGGTGTACCCCGTCTCTTAGCCTATGGTAGCTGAGAAATGACCACACGACCATGATAAGGATAAGCAGAAGAGAAAAACAGATGAATCCAGTCCACATCATAAATACGCTTGTGCCAGTGGTCAGAACAAGACTTGCAGGGAGCAATCTTTTTGTAAACATGCCCCGTGAAGCGACGATAACAGTGGAATGAGGAAGACAACAAAAAGTTCCTCTCTGAGCATCTTTGTCAGCGTAATTTGGAATAATAAACTGCTTCTTTGGGCGGCGAGGAGCATTATGCAGTCCCCCGAAGTGTGACAGAAGTGCAAGTCCCTGAGAAGATAAAGCAGCTATTTAAAGTTGCAATCATATGCTAAATTGTCCTCTAAAGTGTTGCTGCAGATGATTCGCTTTTCATTACAGTTTCTCTCAAAGCGCTTAATTTGCTTGACTTATTTTGTTTTGCAGCGATAATGCTCGGCACTGATTAAAAGCTCATCCCACACACCGCCTGCTGTACCTGAGCCTCCAGCCTCAAAAATCGTTCCGTCTGATTGCTCTCACTGTAACGTTTACATGAACGAATGGAATATTTGCCAATGGGAAATCAATCAATTACAAAACAAGAGGCTCCACTGAATTGCTAATGTCAATCAAAAGGAAGAGAAAGGAGAAGCAAAACTAAAGAGGAGGGAGGAAGATGAAGGGAAATCAAGAAGTGGACGTTGAGAGAAAGGAGAAAGTGATAATCTACACCTCAAGGTATTTTCCACTACTTTAAAATTTCCATTTGTGATGTCAAAACAAATAACAGAAATAACTGAAATCAGTGGCTCTGGCTTACCTGCTGGGTGGCACTCAACAGTGAAATTGCACGGCAGATGAGCCTGCAATATTTCTCGGATTTAAATTTAAACTTGAATGAATTCATATCCTCTTCACACTGAGCAGAATGCTTCAATTACACAGCGGGGGTTTTCTCTAATTTGTCACTCTTTGTTTCAGCATTCAGCACTCAACAAAGGGTTTCCAAATTTTTTGTTCTTTCCCTATCTTGCATCATATCTCTGCTTCAAAATAAGTGTTTTAAACTATCGCGACAATCCAGTGCAGACTTTGAGGTAGTGGCTAAATAGCTGCCGCATACAGAAATAATTAGCAAGCATTGAAAGTGGATGAAAAAATGTAAACGACACCAAATCGAGGTTACAACTCTAATACGCCAAAGCTACTCAAGATTCAGATTTAATGACAGAAACAGCCATTTGTGGCAAAAATAATAACAGATTATTAAGGGACTCCCCGAGGAGGGGTAAATTGACGGGAACAAAATTCAAAATTTTCTCTTTTGTTTTTTTTTATTTGAGAAAAAGTGGCAAACATATAGAAATAAAGTAACAAATTTACTGTCTAGTAAAGCTAGCTACTCTATTACCACACAACTTATCAAAATCCAATCACTTCTGGCTTCAAGAATTTAAGAAAACAATAACATCTTTCAGAGGTTAGGGGCTTTGTAAATTCTGGCGTGTATTTTCAAAGACAAGAAGGATGCTCCATCACTTCTCACTATAAATATGCAGTCAAAAACATCTGTCAGCACATAAAACTCATGTCTTCCAGTCTCTTTCCTCCTCAGTGCCCTCCTCTACACTTTGCCTTGTTCTGCAGCATAAATTAAACTAACAATCCCTCCAGCCTCTCCCATTCACAGGCCGCCTCCTCCTTCCCATTTGCCCCACTGCCAGCCTCTCCCAAGGCCATTTCCAGGCCGAAGTCATGCCATCCGAAAGACACTGAGGGGGTAATTTGTCTTAAGCTCCACTGCTCTTTCTAACAGACGACAGAGCTCAAACGGTGGAAGATAATAAGATGGCTTCCAGCTCTAATCCTGCCGAGGGTAAACTGCAGCAGACCCACTGAATCATCCCCTATTGCAAAGTTTAAAAACACCCACCACACACACACACACACACACACACACACTACGCTCTGCTGGAAATTAAGGGGCGGAAAGAAAGGCAAACTCCAGGCCCCTGGAGAGAAAAGCAGGTCCGACCCATTTGACATGTAGAGTCAGAGAGCGAAACATATACAGACCCAATCGCTGCCGGGCTGCCTCCCTCTGATCCCCTTATCTCTGCATCTCCACCTCCTTTATTCACCCACAAGTTCAACTCTTAATCTTTCTTTCACTCAAAAGTCCTACATGTTTTCCATTACCTTTTTTTCTCCCCCTCCTTCTACATCTTTGTCTCCCTTCCTCGGCCCAGCGATGGGTTATTTCCACTTTATCTCTTTAAGCTGCAGCAGAACATGAGCTTTTGCCGTCAGGGTGTTTTGCTCCTGAGCGGCACATCATCGCCGTCTCAGAGGTTTAGAGGAACTTCACACTCAGCTGAGGATGCTTGCACATAGTTTTACTTCCAAGCAACAACCTGCTGATTCCTCGTAGCTTTTATTTTTCTAGCTGTTTTTCTCACATTAAGTTTGTGGAGTTTATTGGCCATTACCACAGGGCCTGCTCCCACCCTTCACATAGACAGCTACATTAACTTTAACATTCAGCATGTTGCTGGTGAACCATGCAGGACTAAATCACGTGCTAAATAAGTATGGTTTGGGGAACCAAATGTTTCTCACCCTATGATGGCAAACAGTGAGGTAAATGTGAACTAAACCCTGCTGCTGGCCTGGGGCTTGCACCAAATAGGGTGAACGTACTTCAACGTATTCAGGATATATTTATCCAGCTTCATTTATCCTATCAGCCGAAATCAGGCTGAGCATAAAGGTCGTTTCCCCAACGTTCATCAATTTAGCTACCCGTATGTTTACATGAAAAAGTAGCCACAGGAGCAGCTGACCAACGGGAAACATCTAGCAAACATTTAATACAACATAATATAAGTAAAAGCAACACAGCTGCTGCAGTCTGAATGTCTTTGAGAAGAATAGTATTAAGTGCTGTTTAAATATGTGTGACCTTTAAGCAAAAGCTACTATATCAATAAAGTTGAGACTATTTGAAGCCAAACAAGAAATCTATCCACCCACATTGGCAGCAGGCTAAAGCACAGTATTCCAGGCGTTCTTCTCCCAGCAATCCTTTCTACTTCCTTGTGGGAGGTCCTGAGGTGTTCACAGGTCAGATGATATATGCATACATATAATTTCCCCAGCGCATTCTGGGTCTACTCCAGGGATTCCTCGGAGCTGAGTATCCCTGCAAAACCTCTGAAGGGAGACATGTGCCGCTTAGTCTTCCTGTCATTTTCCCAGATCTCATAACCACGGATGAGGGTTGGAATGTAGATGGATTTCACCTTTCAGATCATCTCTCATTTTAGTATGACAGTCTGGTACAATGCCTGCATCGGTGCTTCAGTTTAGTTCACTGGTCTAAGATATACTCCACCTAAGATCCCAAGACCCTCAACCCAGAGGAATGTGATCCCACAGTTCCCAGTTACAAATCCTCTCCACTGAACTTGGATTCAAGTGTTGGAGCAATTGACCAGAAAAGGGTTTTTCCTAATCAATATCCCCCGATCTTTTAAGACATCCTGGTCTGGAGAAGTAAGCTTTGGTAGGAAGTGAAACACCTTGGTAATACTGAGTTACCTCAATGACGCAAAGCCTGCCTCATATTACAGGCCACTGGAGAACATTTGTAAGTATTTTTGCATTTTAGAAAGTCTAGCCATACAACACCACTTTGAATACTCATTACATTAAAAGATACATTTTTAAAATAAGAATTTGTCTTTTGCTGGATGCTAGACTAAAGCCGTTATTGATTGAAACATCAGTCTGATAACACGAGCAGCTTTTTTAAGACCAGCTCAAAGTGAAAGCTTAAGCTTTAGTGTCTTGCATCTTAGAACTAAGTCGAAACCCCGAATTGTGTCCTGATTTGAGGAACATTAGGTTAGAGCAGCCAGACACTGTGGGAGCTGTTACAGAGTCGCCGATGGCAATGCCAGAAAATAATGCCAAATAATCTCAGGAGCTCCTCTTGTTGACGTAACCTCGAGAGAAGCACTGGGCCACAGCCAGTGAGAGCAGCAGGCTATACGAAACACAGCGTTTACATGCATTTTCATTAATATTGTAAGACAAATAATCACCAGTGCAACTTCTTTGTAGCTAAAGGAGCCATTAAGGGAATTGGGCACTTGACTATGAAGCCATCCATGGACCATTTTCTTAACCATTTATCCAACATGGGGTCACGAGGGCCTGGAATCAATCTCAACTGTCACTGGGCAAGAGATGAGTATGCCCTTTAACAAGCTACACCATTAAATGTACAAGTGCATCATACAAATATTTGCCGAATAAATTGTTATGAGTCAGGTAAAATCCCTCAGCCTTACAAACATGGTTGAGATGTCTAGTTCAGTGACTGGAATTAGTGGTGATTAGATCTAATAGTTAGCTAATAGCTCCAGCTCCGTGTGTCTGCAAGCTCTCACATTTTGCAAAATGTTTCCCTTCATAGCAGACCAGTAACTTTAAGCCAAAATAGGGTGTAAATGTGCTTTTTTTATGCTGTTAGGATAGACATTTTCACATGGGAGTGTATAGGGATTAGCTCACTTCTGGAAGCAGCCTTAAGTGGCTATTAGAGAAACTTCACACTCGGCTGCAGACACACTAGCTTTACTTTCAAGCAACAATCTGCTTGATTCCTCTCAGTCTTGTTTTTTGTTCCTCTGGGTGTTTTTTCTCCCATTAGATTTTTGGTGTTTATTAGCCATTATTGCAGAGCCACCTCAAATCCTCCACGTAGACAGCCGGCGTCACAACATAAACATCTAACAGGTTGCTGCTGAATTATTTAGGATTAGACTGCATTTTAGCTACTTGACAAACAAGCATGGGTTTAGGAACTGAAATATGTTATCTTTCAAATCAAAATCCTCACTTTTTGATACTTATTAGATGAACTGCAGTTTTTGGCTTTTTTTTCCCCCTGACAAGCATGTCTTTGAACCATAGGAGGAAACCCACACAGAAGGGAACCAACCAAGCAGAAGGTCTGTATCCAGAACCTTTGAGCTGTGAGGCAAAGGGACTACCTACCGCACCACAGTGCTCTCTGAAGGCAGATACAAAGAAAACTAAACTTGAGACTTTCTGGGCTTTGTTGTTGCAGAAATAAAAGAATCTGAGGCCTCTTGGTGTGCCTGAAAATTGCAGTCGATATCAAAGTGCATATTGGATTAATCTGCAGTTCACATCAGCGAACTTCAGTTCACATTAGTTTCAGTTTGCTGCTCAAGGCCAATTTCTCCTACATTTATTACTTTTAATGATCAGAAGAAAGTGCTGCTCTCACAAAAACTCAGTGTACAGGATCCATTCTCAGCTTAGAATAAAATCTCTCTATGACAGTTTAGGACATAGGTCATGACTGGTTGTGCTGATCTAATAGACCTATCGCTAAATTATTTCTGCATAGAGCATGAAGTGAATATTAAATAGAAGATTGCAGAACTCTATCAGCTGCTATGCTGGAATCTTACTGACATTTATTGTTGTCTAAATTTAAAACAAAAGCAATATTAATATTTTAATCACTGTAAAAATATTTCACAACATTTCTTTTTCTGTTGATATCTGAATTAAGACCAGTTAATCTGTGTAAGAACATCATGAGCACACTGACATCTGCACTTTGACATCCTGCAAAGTGAAACCACTGGAGAAAATTCATGACCCTTTACGCTAAGAATAAAAGTGGTACTAAATTATAGTAATCTCAGACACTTATGGCCAATTCATATTTTCTATCTTTATCAATGTGACGTCAGCTTTCTTAAGTGCCCATGTCTGCATGCAATACAGAGTTAGTCACAATGAAGACGGCCTTCACACTGGAATATTTCTAACATTTTGAGTTATTTTCCAGTGTTAGAAAATCAGCACTGCTCAGTGTTAGCCATTGTTAATCTTCAAAACTGACTAGGTTACTTTTAAACATATAACACTGTCGAAAGTGTTAATTTAACACTCAACAGTGTTGTATTTAACACTCAGAGGTGTGGACCCATATAGACACTCTCTAGTGTTAATTTAACACTGGAGATTTTGCTGTGTGGTTATGCTAGAAAATGTTTTTTTGTTAATAATTTAGTTGATGTTTTAATTGCCAGTGTCACGCAGGTAGAAAAGTTAATATTTTAGATTTTTGGAAAATGAAAAATGTATTTTCTGGAGCATCCTTGTGTGGTCTTTGTCATTTCAAAGAGCCTGTGAGAAATCAACCACCAAAATCTAATTTACTGTTCTTTTTGACACTAATTTACATGACTGGGAAATGAGAACGTGCATAGCTCCATAGTCTAGTGCATAACACGTTTTGCCTGGCAAGACTGATGGTTTGTTTTCCGACTGAGACATAAGCCCAAAGGCGACGTGTCAAACATCTGGTTGTGTAAAACTGCCAAATCAAGCCTGTTTAGCTATGCGCATCACAAGGGAGGAGGACAGAACAAAGAAAAAGAAAACGAGACAGCCACAAATCCAAATCCATTTGAAAATGGAAACCTGAGGAGTATTATTGAGTAAATGCTTGAACATTTGATTAAAGAAAAAGACAGTCTTGCAGGAGAAAAAAAGGAAGCTGTACTGAGTGGACAGGTGAGTCATTAGCAGATAGAGAAGAAAACACAGACGAGACTAATCAGGTAGGATGGTTAATGGTTATCACGGAGAGAAAACTTAACAAAACTGATATAAATGACCTTCCTTCATGACAGTAAAAATGCTGAGTTTGGAGTGACAGACTCAGCTCATGCCCGATGCCTCATCCACTACCAGAGGACACCTTGTGCAGAGCTGCTTTTGAGAAAAAGCACTTTCGATGACTTTGGAATGAGGACAAATGAGTAATGTCAAACACAAGCTCGAAGCTTAAACACTCTGCATTAGGTCACTTGAATGTCACTGTATTTAGATAAAAACTCTAAAACATACATACAGAGGAGCCAAAACTGCCAAGCAGCATCAAAGCATCCGTCCCGCTTCTTGAATAAAAAAGGAGAGACAGCAGCAAAGTCCTCACACACAAGAATGTATAGGAAAGATGTCACGGATGGCGGCTATCCTCCAGGTAGAGATGACAGAAACATGACAGAGGAAGTCATGTGTGTTTTGTTTTTTCCTTTATATTATAAACTCTAAAAAAAAATTCATGACAGAAACAAGAATTTCACTCTGCACTTCAAACTGTTTTGATCCTGCATTCGCCCCCGCCTGCTTTGCACGTTTTGCTATTAATGGTGCTGACAGACACCTTTCATCTCTGAGAGTCGGTGGGAGGCGAGCCATGACCCAGGAGGTGTAGCTCGATCTATCAAAGGCAATGATTAGAAGAAGCGATACTTCCTCTTTTCATTTTGCCTCGCAGTGTCCAGTTTGTTTGCTTCCATCATCCCTGTGGATCCACAAACAGGATCTGACAAATTGGACTTGGTACACAGTGTGCTGGGTATCTGGGACCTTCACAATGAATGCTTGTTTGTACAAAGAGGAAAACAGCAAGAGGACTGGAAGGAATATGGAGTGTTTGTAAAGCTGGCCCCAAGACGATAAAGATGATGATCTTTTGGGCTGATTTGTTTACCAGCCGTCTTCCTTCTGTCTGATAGCGAAGATGAACCATTTGTGAATGTGACTTTCTTCTGAAAATATTGCTGGTTTAACAAACAAGCAGCCTCTTTTTTAGCATCTCACTAACTCACTATCATAATTTGCTTTCTCTGTAGTTTCAGATTAGGACTTAAATAAATACTGCATGTGCAAATCACCAAACCTATCTTGCACTGGGACCACTGGGACAAATCT
This sequence comes from Pundamilia nyererei, assembly GCF_000239375.1. Classification (NCBI taxonomy): domain Eukaryota; kingdom Metazoa; phylum Chordata; class Actinopteri; order Cichliformes; family Cichlidae; genus Pundamilia; species Pundamilia nyererei. Next base: position 356,001 of record NW_005187438.1, on the reverse strand, counting down.
TCTGCCACCCACCCAAACTTTAATGACAGCTCTAAGCATTACATGAGCCTGAGATGAAGTATTTCATTCTTTGTGTCTTCTGATTCACAGCTGTCTTGATGAGTTCTCCATCTCCATCACTAGGCTCAAAAATAGGCCAGGATATAAATGAAAACATTTAATCAATTGTTCTATTGTGATTTAATTTCTTAATATGTATTTTATGGTCTCTTAACATAAATAAAAAACAACAAACTTGTTTGTAAATACAGAAATCAGTGGAAACGTGTCACCTACAATCATGGGGGTTAAGCTGTATAACTTAATAATTAATCTAAAGAAAAAGGGCCAAAAAATGCAGTTCCTCTAGTGGCCACTTGAAAGTGGCTCATGGTGTAAAACACGGACTTAACTTCCAGGTCAAGGAGAAAATAAGCCAATAAGGAAATGCCTAAAACCTAATGCATTCACTCTGAAGGCCACCGGATAGGAAGAAGACTTCTGGCCTTGTGGAGTTTTGCAGATGTGGCCACTAACAACGTGACTCATATTTTAGAGAGTGGTACTCGACGAAATGGCAAACGCTAGCTGTGACGACAAAATCAGTATTCGCTGGCTGGGTGTGGTTGCTGGAGGTTGATGGCACTTGCAGGAAACTGATTGCAAGTGTATACAACCTGTTGCTAGGAAAAAAGTATATTCCCCAAACAAAATCTCTGGAAAAAAAAATTGTTTTAATTGCTTTGGTTTCTAGAGTATTTCTGCGTTACTGCTATCACTTTTTTTGGGGGGGGGGGGCACACAGCAGGGGGCAGATGAAGACACACAGCAAAGGGCCACGGATAAGATTCAAATCCAGGCTGCTGCCTTCTGGCCATGTCCCATACGGCTGCCTGCTCACCC
>NW_005187438.1:334424-354706 GCF_000239375.1 Pundamilia nyererei | reverse complement strand
CACTAAACTAAACTGGTACTGTTTTGAGTCACATTTGATGAAGTTTAACTAACACTGTTAGTTGGCAAGTATTTGCAGACAAACAAGGAAAAACTACAGACAACTATGGAAATCTGTAAGCAAAGTTTGTTGTCCAGTAATTCCTTTGCAATCCAGTTTATCATGGCCAGCAATGTCCAGTAATCACCGGTCAGAACACACATATTTCCCAAGCATCCAGTGGTAGCATCAAATCCAATATGGTAGACAAGTCGTGAGAAATGTGTGCATGACTTCACAAAAGAGGGCCCAATAGAAGTCCATGGGAAAGAGATTTGACTAATTTGTGATTGACCTCTGTGAAAATTCTCTTTGTTTGTGATCTCAGTGAGGGATTTGGAGTCATATACAATAGTAAAAAGAGTATTTAGTAAAGCACTGTATCATGTTTCAAAACAGAGGATAAGCTGTAGTATAACCAGATGCTCATTGGCTAATGACTTGTCAATCACAAGCTTTCAGGGGTTTTCTTTGGTTTAGTTGTTTTGGTTCTGTTTTTTTGGGAGGATTTTGCAACCAACATGGTGACAGGGTAAACACTCAACTTGAAGCTTCAAAATGGGACAGCAGAAACCAGCGGGTGATGTCAAAGTAACTACCCCTACCTTTGACAAAGTGAGTCAGTCCTCATAAACTCCATTGTTAATGTGCCTAGTTTGAGCAGTAAAATAAACATGATCAAAGTTTCTGTTCTATTGTATATGGGATGAATTTTTGTGATAACTCAATCTGTATTTTATTGAGGCTCAAAGCCAGTGGCACAACAGCTTTTTCTAGACAGCTGTGTAGACATAAGAAGCTTTTGCTTCTACTAATTCAAATCACTGAACCGGACGGTTTATTGATGGACTGTTTTGGTTCCTTCTGGAGCATTTTAAACCTCTGCCACTAACTTCTAACCGTATACCTTCAGAATATTGAAATTTAAGCTTTAGAAATGTCCCCTTTATCCAAACCACCGTGTGAGCTCTCAAAATCTTTAAAGATAGTTTTACTCTTTTTAAGAAAACTGCAACAGTAACACATTTAGTCTCTGTTGACTGTGCTTCAACATGGCATGGAGCTGTTCCAATTTAAAAATGTAAGGTTGTAATCATTTTTCCCCCCGACATATTTTTTTGTTGTAGTTGTTGTGTTTGTTTATACTGTCAGTTTTGTGAAATGCATCTTAGGTTTTAGACTATGGTGTAAACACAGGTTAACACGGCTTGAGGAAAATTACTATCTGTGTGGAAATGGAGCATAGACAGCAATTCTAGCATTACAGCTGATTTCAAAGCCAGTTCACATCAGCAGATGATTCATCTGATTCCCTTCTGTGTATCCTGTTGAAAAATCTGATATGCTAAGAACCCTACATTGGCTGTCCCATAAGTTACTCCTGCCCCTGTAAGCTACTTTGCAACCCACCTCAAAATGGGCTTTCATGCCTGACTTGATATCATGTAGACAGATTTGTCTGCATAAGAGTTTTAAAGATGTTTTGACAGTGATAAAAGTTCTGGGCACTTTGTGGGCTTGCATAGCTCAAAGGTCATTAATTAAGCACTTTAATGGGAACTACCCATAAGCTGTTACACATGCAAAAACTGAATTATGATCATTTTACTTGAGAGCAACTAAAGCACCCAGAAGTTCTGTTTCATTTTGATCTGCAGGTTTTCATTTCAACTTCTCACCTCAGCAGGTGATTCCTCTGAAGAAGATTTGAGATTTGAAATTGAGGGTGTGCAAATCAGTGAAATCAGCAGTGGAGTCTTTGCCCTAAATTAAATCCTGCAGACTCTCAGTGGTGCACGGCTGTCCACCCCAGAGGCCAAAGCCACTGAGCACAGCAGGTTTGATATCAGTTGGCTGAAGATGGATGGAAGACGTGCAACTTGTGTACTTTTGGTCACGCATGGATCTAATTCCAGCTGTGCAAGCACGAGCTGCAGTAAAAGCACATCGTGCATTCGCTGAAGGAGCTGGACTACATCCAAACACATTATGCTTAGGAGAGCACAAGCAAAACCATTGTTAAAATAGTAAACTAGCTGAAAACACAAAACTTTTTAAATATTCAACTCAGCATCTGAGAAGCAGCTTTTTCTTTCACTTTATCTTCATTTCTTTGTAATATTAAAGCGCCAGTAATCTTAAGTGGCTTTCACTTTGTAAAAGACTCCCAGAACTGTGAGTTCTTGCATATATTCATCACATTTTGTTTGCAAACAAGAGCAAAACACAGAACCATATTTGCTGAATTCGTCCAACACTGAACTGATTTTTAAGCAGCTGAGTGTGAGAGTTCAACAAAGGGTAACCTCCAAGTTTCAGCTCCCTGGGAAGCGCCACAGATATCCAAATTTGAGTCTACATTTTTTATCTTGAGTGCATTGTCTTGCCTTTAATATTCTGCCAGCTCACATTTTCTACATGGAGAGCTAAAAAGATCTTACTTTTAACTCTCCCTTGAAATTCCATGGAGGTGACAGCCACGTCCATTTAACTTTCAGAAGCTGAGCAGCTCATCTCAAAGCACTTGTCTCTAGCTTTTGTAAAGAGGATGTACAAAGGGGGGAAAAAAGAGGAATATGAATTGTTGTGCTTCCGGTGGGAAACGAGAATTGAATCTAAAATGTGAAACATGTTGTGTGGGGCTGAGTTTTATTTGTAGATGCATACAAGGAAGACTGGACACAGGCGAGACTAATGAGGGTGGAGCAGACATTCCCGAAGAAGGGGGGAAAAGCATACATAAACAAGAGAAGTGAATGTTAAAATAAAACAGGGAGAAACACAGAAAACAACAGGAAAACATGAACAATTAGAAACAGAAGAATACGTTTTCAGGACCATGATATATACTGGTTTATGAAGGGTTATCTCAAGTACCAGTTTAAGCTACAGTGAAATATGAAGATCCACATTTGTTAAGGATTTGCTGTGTGGCAGGCAGGATGTAGGACCCAAATGCAGCACTCATAAACGAAAGAGTAAACTAAAAGAGGCAGCTTTATTTTGGCTGCAAATAACTCACTATAAATACAAAACTCCAACTAGAAACCAAACCAGGAACAGTAACTAGGAAATAGTTGGAAACGCAGAGGGAAAACCACAGTATTGTGAAGGTTGATGGTACGACACGAAAACAAACAGGGGAAAGCTGAGGACAAAAATACACAGGCGGGATAATGAGAGGATGAGGAACAGGTGGAAACACAGCTGGGACTAACCAGACATAAAGAGACAAGGGAAGCAAAACTAGATACACTGACGTAGGACAAAGACTATCAAAATAAAACAGGAAGCATGCGACACAAACAGACGACACAGAGACGTGGAACATGACAGGCAAGCACACAGCGCATGGAGACTAAATGAGGAGAACAAGAAACAGGACTAAGCCTTCACTAGAGACAAGGGTAACTAACAGTGATAGGGAGGCATGACTGACTGGGAAGACACAGGGGATGAACAAACACAGAGACTCAAACACAGGCTGAGATAAAACCAAGGGGGAGAGGACTAAGATCTCTGAGAAATAAAGAAACCCCAAAAACATGAACAACAATAATCAAAGAACATAATTACGAACCCAATACCGTGACAATACTCGAAGAACTCAACAATTCGTAAACAGATTGAAGCTTGTGTAAAACAGTTATTTTAAAATGAACAACCTGATGAGGTGAGGAAGCTGTTCCAAAGTTTGTGAGCGACATCCTCAAAAGCAGCGCAAACGGATCAGTTTTCTAATGATGTTGGCTTCAAAGCTGGTCCCTGCTCCAGAAAACAGGTTTAGTGAAAGGCCAGAGATGAGGGAAACTCTGCACCTACTGGCAGGTTGCTGGCAGGTTCTTCTTGGCCTCATCCTGCTTTGTGAAAAGAGAAATGTTGGAAATTTTGTGCACTTTCCTTATTAATCCAGTTGATGTAGAAGTTAATTTGCAGTGCCTTATGTGGTGAGCGGATTTTGAAAACTCCATTGGATGGAGGGGCTCCTGGGCTAGAGTGGGTAGTCTATCACTTAGGAGGTTGATGGGTCAACTTCCGGCCCCCATAGTCTGCATGTTCACATATTCTTAGACAAAATACTGAACCGAGACCTTCCCAGATGGATCTATCATATTGTACATATGTGTGAAAGTTAGTCAAAGGCTTAGATGTAGAAAGAAATCTGTGAATGAGGCACCTTTTTTACTACAAAAGGGCATTTGTGTAGTAAGAAGGCATTTTGTTTGCTCAAGTTGAGTGGAAAAACATAGCATGAGTACAGTCTACTTATATCCACAGTCCCCTGTCATACATTTCCAATAAACACAGCAGACACAGACATCCGAACAAATTCTTTGTGTTGTGTTACTTGTAGATTTATTTGAAATAAAAGAATGTTAATTGACAGTGCACCTACTTCTTATTGCTGATGACTCTGATTCAAGATCTACTCTGATGCTATAAGCATCTTTAAAAAAGAAAACACGTGGGTGAAATCAAATTCAGCATGGTTTAGTTATGTAATAAAGCAGAATTGTGTGGCCTTTTATGAACATTTCACTGTGTTCGTGTGTTTTCACTGTGATTGATCCTTCGCCTTAGACCTCATGAGTTCACAGCTGTGTTTGTCATGATTGTTTAAATCCCACCGGCTGCTGATGCTGGAGGACGACAACATCAGCTCCCTCCTAAACAAGCACCTGGAGGCCTTTTAGGCAGTAGTTGGAGACTTCAGCCACACTGATGTGACGGACATCCTGCCTAAATTTTACCAGCATGGCACCATAGCAACATGGAAAAACAACACATTGGACCGTGTGTGTACAAACATACGAGGTGCATAAAAAGTCACCTCTGACCCCACCTCGACCTCTCTGACCACATCTCAGTCATGCTGGTCTGTGCTTAATGTCGTCTGTTACAGCGCCACAAACTGACTAACACAGAGGACCATCATTATGTGGCCGAGTGACTCTATTCCTGTGTTACAGGACAGTTTTCAATTCACAGAGGTGGAGAGAGGTGGAGCTGATACGTCTCCAAATGTATTACCCATGTCACCACCGCTAAGACCGAAACCATCCACCAGAACCAGAAACTCTGGCTGCATGCAGAGGTCAAGTCTCTGCTGAAAGACAGGGATGCCACATTCTGCAGACTGCAGCCGTTAGGATGTGTGGATAAAGGCATGCCTTGGGAGACAAAACTTCTTGGCTTCATACTGTCTGGACTTCTATTTTTTAACTAAAATAACCAAGTGAATTAACAAAAAACAATTGTGCTCCACATGTTGTGTCAGCAGGATTTAATTTAGGGCGAAGTCTCCTCTGCTGATTTCACTGATTAGCACACCCTCAATTAGAAATCTTCTTCAGAGGAATCACCTGCTGAGGTGACGCGCTGAAAACCTACAGACCAAAATGAAAAACAAGTTATTTTTCTGGGTGCTCTCAAGTAAAATGATCATAATTCCATTTTTGCTGAATTAATATTATATATAATAAATCATGAAGATGGCAAAACCAACAGAAGATTATGTGTATGGGCATTAATTGCATCACAGACTAGGTCATCAGTGATACATACCCTCACACACCTTGAGACTAAGGACTTGTATGCATGCCTGCTCTTCCTAAATTTCATTTCTGCCTTCAATACAATTATTGCACAGACTGGTGCAAAAACTAGCAATGCTTGGCCTGAACTTCTCACTCTGCTATTGGGTCTGGTCTTCTTAACCAACAGGGTACAGCCTGTCAAAATTAAGACCAGCTCCTCCTCCCCCATCATCTTCAGCACCGGAGCTCCCCAGGGGGCTGTGCCGAGTCTCCTCCTGTTCATTCTGCTGACATGTGACTGCTCAGCAAAACATCAAAGCTGCCATATTGTGAAGTTTGCAGATGTGGTGGGATGCATCATCAGCAATGATGAGTGTGACTGCAGGCAGGAGGTAGAAAGACTGGAGAGCCGTTGCAGGGACAAGAGTCTCTGCATTAATGTCAAGAAAACAAAGGAGATGATTTTGGATTTCAAGAGGAGCAAAAACTCCCCTCCACCCCTACACATTGGGGGAGCAGCCGTTGAAGTCGCCTCCATCTTTAAGCATCTCGGTGTACACTCTCTTACCAGGAGCCACAGCACTTCCTTTTTAAGATGGCACACCAGCACCTTTACCTTCTCAGGAGGGTTTTTTGCATCACAACTCTGTACTCTTAGAAACTTACTTGGCATTTCATTTTTTTCTTAGAAATATTCTTATTCTTTTTTATATTTTGAGTACAAAATATCTTTTCACCTCATATAACTATCCAGAAATAACAACAAAAAACCCCCCTTGAATCCTTGTACTGCCTGGCTGTGCTATGATAGAAGACTAGCTATCTTTTACAACATCTCTGGAGCTTTGACAGGTTAATATAGTCTATGTATGAGAAAATCAGAACTTAAATTATTTACTTTACATAAAATGTGAAGTACATGCCTACATTTTTTTTTCGAGCACTTGTATCCTGGGAGAAACCGGTTCTTGGCTTCATGCTGTCTGGGTTTCTTCTTTTTTAACTGAGATAACCAAGTGAATTAAAAAAACCCTCTGGTCTAAGTCTACACTCAATGGAGTGTGAACTTCTCTCTGTGGAGAATTGTGCTTCCTGTGTAAACACATTTCTACTATTAGACCAGATTTAGAAGAACAATAAATTTACTGATTGAAATAAAATGAGCTGTAAAAAGTTGACATTATGTGTAGGTGAGTACATTTCAATGCTGCAGAGACGTGGCCTATATAGATCCGCTACACTGGAACTCATGACCGCATGGATGACATTTCATACTTTCTGTCCAATTAGTGCTCAGCAGGGACCTGATGAGAAAATAACTCAATTGCCAGATGCACAGCTCTTCTAAGAATCCTATATATCCTTGGCATTTTGAAAAATCTATTACTGAATCTTGTCAGGAAGTGCCCAGCAGCTGTTTCACGCACACGGATTACACAGGCAAGGTTAACTTTCGCCAGGTCTGGCTTTTTCAAGGAACCTTGAGGGTAAGAAGTTGAGCAGCCATTCCCCCTTGGTGCAGAGTCTCAGAGGTCAGTCATGACGAGCGCTGACACCCTCAGGTGCGGTGAGGAGCTGGCAGGGAAGGGCACGCTTCGGGCTACATCTTCAGAGGAGACAGGTGGAGCGTGAGGGCTGTCATCAGTCCAGGATTACTCGATACATCACAGGAGCTGCCAGCTGTATGTCAGTCATTGACACACTTTCATGGAGATCCAGCCACGTGAGTGAAGAGCAGCTGCCTCAGTCTGCACCCACCTGCAGGCGAGTTTATCTACTGAAAACCATCTGTTGAATTCAAGTCTAGATCTCGATCTAACGCAGAGACTCAACAATGATGTGTTTTAAATAAATATCAAATGTTATAAGGCATATCTCATATCTGATATTAAACAAGAAAAATGCTCTTAGATATAGTTTTTCTTAAATAATAGAGATGCAACCGTTTGTCATCAGAGTTTTTCATTATTTAAAACATATTTCTAGCTTAGCCTCCTAGGACCCTGCGTCCACATATTTTGGGTTATTTAGACCAAAATACTCTGTGCCTGATATCCACTTACGAGGACATTATACTGCTACTGTTCTATCGAAATTTTAAACGAATACCCTCATATGTGGCTCTCATTTTTCTTAGAAACAAAAATCAGGTAAAAAAAAAAAGTCTTTTCATCGGGTCCCAATATGTCCAAATATCAAAGAGAAGTTAAAAATGCATGCACGTGGAAGAGTTCGGGTCTTAGGAGGTTAATATGGAGAGGACCCAAATGCATGATACTGCTGTCATGGTTTGGGCAGGCTCTGGGTTTTTGCTCTATGTACTCGTGGTGATCAAGCCCTCTTTGTTTGCTGCTGTGTTTTGGGTTTCCATTGACTAACTTTGTTTCACCATCAGTCTTGTAGTTTGTTCCAACTCTGTTCCAACCCTGCTGCACTGAGGAAATCTGTGTTTACCACCATCACTTTAGGAATCTCCTACCCGTAAGGAGAAGGACTTACTTGAACCCTGCCTACCCATTCTCTGTCGTTGCACCACTCACCTTTCCGGAAGCTCACCTGTCCTCCACAAACCCCTCCTGAGCCTCAGTCACTCACACTTACAATTAAGGATTATACTTGATGTCTACGCTTTACTTTTCCTGCCTTGAGACCTAGATCTCGAGTTTCACACTTGCTCAATATTGAGAACTGGTTGCCTTTCAACAAATCTTTTAAAACTGACTTTGGCACCCTGTGTCTGAATCCAGAGTCCTACTTCAGCCCAAAAACAACAACTGCAAATTGAATTCCAAACAAAAAGCCAGAAAAGATGAAAAACGAGGGACGAGGAAGAACAGACAAGGAGCGGTTGTGGCTCAGGTGGTAGAGTTGCAAGTCTGCAGACTGCAAACCCAGGAAGTGCCCAGGAGGGATGCTACTAAGGTTGGTGGACCATATGTGAAAGTATCGACGGGCAACCCCAAGTTGCCTCCAATCCATTCATGTGTAATTTTGTGAATAAGACTTGTAATAGAAAGTGCTTTGCATGCTTAAGGATCATGGCGCCTTGAGAGTTAAACCAATTGCCCAGATGCCTTAATAAATATCTTTAAAGAAACTGCAAAAATCAGAAGGTGTACCACCTGTACCTGAGGTACTGAGCTACTTGTGCCTAGCCTGGCTGCAGTGACTCAACAGGATTGTAGCCTAACCAGCTGTCCACGTAACAGCTGATGACATTCCGCCAGCTGTTCATTTCATAGATAAGGATACACTCTTTGTAACTTGGGCAATGCTGTTGTGTACTTATTTATACCCATGTGGATAATACCTCATGGAGACTAGTCTTGAATTTCTGGTAATGGTATTATGTGCAGAAATGGACCTGAAATGGTGAAAAATCAACACACCCAGAGAAACATTCAAATCTACTCAATATCTAACCTATTTTACTTTTGTTTTGGCAAATATCTTCTAATACTGTATCTTAACAGTGTCAATAAACATTTGTCAATGGTTTCCTTTACACTGGAAAAAAATATTTACCTTTTCTTTTCATATTATTATTAAAGACATTAAGGTCTGATAAGTAGCTGTAGGGGGTATACATTGTTTTGACTTTCTCCATCACACACTGAGAGAGACTCTGTGTAACACACTGGACATAAAGTTGCTCTTTATTGCAGGCTGGAGCCTTGCATTACATCTCCAGATCCCCTGGGCCGAATGTGAGCGAGGTAAATAAAGCAAAAACGCTGCAAAGTGCATTGTGACAGCTATGGTAACCAAAAAAAAAGAAGCTATATACAGTGGAGTCAATTTACAAATTTAGCCCAAATTGTTAAGTACTCTGAACGGCTTTTTCTTAGATCTTCTCTTTCCTTTTTCTAACAGTACCCTTCATGCTGGCTTGTGCCCTCTTTCTGTCTCCCTCAGTGTAACTACAGTCACACAGACAGACTCTCGCCCTCTTACTGACCTTCTGAGACTCCTTTCTCCCAGTGAGAAACATGAAGTAAAGCTTCTCTCCTCACCTCTGACTCTACACCTCTCCAAGAGCAGCCACGCTAAGTCTCCAAAGACAAATGTGAGGACAGAGGAGCTGGTGCAGATTTCTCTACAAATACTACACTGAAGTTTTCCATTTTAAAGGAGCAATTTTTGACCTTTATTTTTTGTCATAACACAGACTGAACTCTGCTGCCATTAAGGATCTTGCTCAAGGGCAACACAGCGATTTATATGCCTGGATAACTTTGAAAAGTCCAGTCTGAAGCAGGTCTCTATCCGGTTGGTATGTGTCAAGCTGATGTCAGGATGAAGGTGGATTTAGGCGGATAGGAATCTGCAACGTGAGCAAGCATCTTGTCAGGGCACGGTGCATACAGAGCAGCATGATGCATATTCCCAGGATTGCACACATTTGTTTTGAGTTGAGTATGACCTCCTTTAATCCGTCATGCCGCCTCTGCAGCCTCCCCGGTGCATTCATTAAGGCCGAGAAGCGTAAACAGATCGATAGCTAAAGAACAGGTAGAAATGGAACCTCAAATCGGGTCAAATGCAGTCACAGCTCACATGTAATTTACACTGGAGATAATCACAAATGTCAAAAACTGAAACTGGATCATCCAGACCAAATAAGATATAGGATAAATATGAATTAGTAAATTAAATGTAAAATTGAGCAGGTTCTTAAACAGTATACCATAGACGGTATAAAAGATGGATATAGGCATTGTGAAGTCCTTTTATGAAGTCTCAAGATGATTTTTTCTGCTGTTGCCATCTTGGCTTTTTGAAAGCTGATATGATGGGTGGAACTAATGACTTATTAAATCAGAAATCATTAGCTAATAGAGAATTCCCTGCATAATCCTCCTTTCTGCCAACAACCGAAATTTATACAATGGACTTCCTGTTTTATCCAATGACCAAAGTGAGTGAGCCCATAAACAAATACTTACACAGGTAAGGACTAAGGGTTGTTTTTACATCGACTACTTTGATTGCTTTGCTGGCCTGCAGTTTTTCCATGTTTGCCTGTGAATACTTGTCAATTTCTAATCCAGCTCTGGTGAAACATGAATAAATGTGACACAAGAGAGAAATTCCAAAGGTTCACCTTTAAAGTTTGTTTCAACATGTGCAATTTTTACTTTGAAGGCAAACCTTCTTAACTTCCAGTTTGTCTCATACTTTTTCAAGTTTTACTAGAGCTTAGAGAGCAGCAAGCAACAAGTCCAACACTTCCAAACAAAATGCAACCAGAAATATGCTAGAGGCCAGACCAAGGAGGGAATAAAATTTTTACCTAGTGATAGGTGACTGTCAGATGATTACTGACCTGGTCTTACATTATCCTCATGATTGTCACATGTCCAAAATGGCAGACAAGTTTACTACAATCTTGCAATTTTAGGTATCGCCCCCTGGTGGCCATTTGAAAGAATGGCGGTTCACTTTTCAAACCATATTTTACACATAATGGTTCAGCTGATCTAAACCGAATACATCCATCATCAATATGTTTCATGACGCCTATACATTAGAAATTTTTAAACCTGATATTAAAAAAAGAACCAACACTGTTTGTTGCTCTACTTTGTTCCACTTAATAGCTTTAAACGTTTAAGCGAACCTTTTTTTGGATAAATTGTTATATATATATTTTTAAAAGATATTCTTTATAAATCTCTATCAGCCTTTCATCTGATGATGTGTAAACGGTGGTTAAGAAAGAACCACCATCATGACACCAGCTTGTCAAGCCAGCTATTACAACAAAACCTGGCTATGTTAAACTTGCCTCAACATTCATGCACCTTTTATATTTAATTCAGTTCAATTGTATTTATATAGTGCCAAATCACAACAGTTGCCTCAGGACACTTTATATTAAGTTCAGAGTCCTTCATTAACTGGTGCAAATGTTAACTTGGACTGTTTATCTCCCATCCATCTGGCTTATTAAATGCACATCCAACAGAGGGTTGTGGGGAGGGGCTGGAGAGACAGGGTACACTCTGGACAGATCAGTCTGTCACTGGTTAATTAGCATGCCATTGCTACAAGTCAAAGAATCCCTGATGTTTCATGGCCTCTGATCTCACAGCTAGTGTTTTTTTCCCCGTGTTAAGGCCCCAGTAGGCAGGCTTGAACTAAATGTTTCAGATTAAATAAGTTGAGTGTCTTTGTAGAGGAAGTAGAACACCTGACAGCTAAATCAATGGAAACTAAACCTGATTGGGTGAATATTAAGCACGTTCAGCAGGACCAATATATGTGGATAGTATTTGCTCTACTGGTCCTAAATCCTTCTAATGCTGCTTTAAAGTTTGCAGCCCTGCTTATAACTCAGCATGCTGAAGTGTGTGATAGTGCTAATATCGTCTAGCTAATTTAGCTTTTTTTTAAATCTGCTATACCGTATGCTAATTTAACTTAACATCTGTGTTTTAGCACTTTTCATTTTTGCTTCAGTTATTTTTCCAATGCCTTTTCCAGCTGCACTAAAGCTTTTGCTTTTCTGAGCCAGTTATTTTCAGAACCACTTGGTCCTTTATCTTTAAAGCAATGCATGCCCGCTATTAGTTGTATCTGCTCTCTCCTGTTGTGCCATCAGATCTAAGGATAATTACAGGCTTGTTTCACAGTCTTGAAATTCTTGCCTGTGCTCTGATGTGTCCTTTTAAAGGCGGAAACTCGTAAATGCACATTTCCTGCATTCCAGTGGAAAGAGCAGCTCATTTTTGCCCCATTAGGAGAGAATCACAAACACAGATTACAGGTTTTCTTTGTTTTACTTTTCCATCTTAAGTATTTATAAATATCTATCATTTTAGCTGTTTCGTTCTGATGATTCTAGTTATTTTATTAATCCTTTATTTATCCAGGTAAAAAAATCTCATTGAGATTAAAAATCTCATTTCCAAGAGAGACCTGGCATCATGGCAACAAAAGTCACATACCACATAGGTATATAACATTTAAAACAAATACAATATCCCATACAAACATGTGTAAAATATACAATAACAGATCAAATTAAGAGTACATTAAAAACAATCACACTGAGTAAAAGAGCTGTTCTCTCGTTCCTTTAAGACAGACTTAAACTCTCCCAAGGTAACCAATTCTGATCATTTCAGTTCCTTCTGCAGATTATTCCAGGAAGCAGGGGCAGCGTATTTAAAAGCCCTTTTCCCCAATTCTGTTCTGATTTTTGGGACAATCAATTGTATGATTTTGTTCGAACGAAGGTTGTATTGGTTGTGGTTTTTACACATATAAACACATAAATAAGATGGAACCAGCCCAAGGAGAGATTTATAGATAAACATCAACCAATGGGAGAGTGCGAATATGCAAAGATGGACATTTAGCAGCAGCATACAAAGAACAATGATGTACACGATTTCCATAGCCAGTAATAAAACGTAAAGCACAATGGTACACAGTATCCAACCTCTTTAGGTAGTGGGCAGGTGCATTCATAAAAAGCTGGTCACCATAATCCAATAAAGGTAAAAAGGTTGCACGAATCAAATGTTTTCTCACTTGGAGGGAGAAACAGGATTGGTTTCTAAAAAAGTAACCTAGTTTTAGTTTTAACTTCGACACAAGCCTTTGAATGTGAGTCTTAAATGACAAATTCTGATCTATAACGATCCCTAGATACTTGTAAGATGTGACCATTTCAATTTCAGATCCTTGAATTGTTTTAATCTTAGGAGACGTAGCTAACAACTCTTTGCCATTTGAGAATAACACGAACTTGGATTTCTCTGGATTTAACACCAACTTAAGTTGAGTTAAATGGGACTGAACGTCATCAAAGGCAGACTGCCGAAATTGCAGGGTTTGTGCTACTGAAGGGGATGAACAATAAATAATTGTATCATCTGCATAAAGATGAAATGCTGCATTTGACAAATTATCACAAAGGTTGTTTATGTAAAGAGAAAATAGCAATGGTCCTAATATGGAGCCCTGCGGAACTCCTTTGGATACTGGGAGAAAAGAGGAAGAAGACCCAGCAGCACAGACACACTGTTTTCTTGCTGACAAGTAATTTGAAAACCAACTTACAGCATTTACAGATAGACCAATATTGTATCTGCAATGTAGTTTTTTACATCTGTGCTCCATAATATTTAAATGTTAAAGTACTGAGGTTAGTGGCTTATATTAAGCACTTATACTAGACACCTGCTATTTAATGTATGAGCACAAAGTTTATTTTTGTCCATAATAATGTAGGACATTGAATATAAAATAGTTTCTAAACTCATACGTTTTGTAGCAGATTTACTTGAATTTACACAATCCTTCTTATTACACAGTACTTTTTGGTTAATAAGCACGTTTTCCACATGTAAGCAAACTAAAGAAGCTTGTATCCAAACAGCAGGGGCCCTGCAGAAAGAAGTTACCTTCAACTTGTGCTTTTGGATTCGACTCTAAATCTAAAACATGGGCAGGAAGTTATTTTCAGACCGCGGTTTAGTGACGTCAGAGTCGAGGTATTCGATTCCCCACTGGACCTACTTAAGAGAGAAATACACACACATGCACACACCCAAGACTGGGAGCCATTTTGAATAAAAGCTTTCAATAAATTGCATTTTTAAGGACACACACACAGAGGAAGACTGACAGTTGGTAGCACTGTGGTCAGGTGGTGTAAATGTCAGAGCGGCCCATTCTCAGGCAGTCGGGTCTGATTAGATCAGAGCTGACAGCATGGGCTGACTGTGGGAGCAGGTGTGTCTTTAAAAATACAGTATCTGTGTATGATTGTGTCTCTCAGGAAATGTATGAGGAGAGTGTGTCCACACTGTAATGCTGTGGGGTCTCATACGTATGGAGTAAAATGATTTTAGAGTGTGTATAAAAAAACGATGAGGCAGAGACCTGGACGGATGGGCAGATGCAGTTATTTGGTGTGAATGGATTAAATATAAAGGTAAACGTTTCACATCATAATTATCATAAATTTTAAAAAGTCGTTTTATCTTTTGCAACTTAGCATCATCTGAAATCAATATCTGGGTTATAAAACCTGCAGGAATAGGCTGGCTAAACCCACTTAAAGTTTGGCAACTTTTCATGCTGAATGTATTTATTTATTTACAAATGTAAGGCGAAGACCCTACAATATTTGAGAAAGAACCCCAACAATCAGTGGATCCCTAATGAGCAGCAAGTGGTGATGGCGGGGAGGAAGAACTCCAGCATAACCAGGCTCAGGGAGGGACGGCTCTCTGCTGCGAGTGTTTGGGCAGTGAGGGGAAGTGCATGGAGCAGATCCTCATGTACAAATGAGAAATATGAGAAATAAGAAACCGGGAAGGAAGCTGGGGCATGAAACTGAGAATAAACTGGAAGAGGTTTGTCATATTCAGATAAATGTCAGATAAATTATCTCCAATGTAAAGTGAAAGTTAACATGTACTTTGAATTAATATCTATAAAGATACTTATTTAAGATTAAATCAAGGATCTTATTATGGAGAAAATACATGGATGTGCTGCAGATACATCAATCCATCCATATTCATCCAGGTCACAGACACTCATCTGTGACCTGGTCCCTTTAAGCAGCAGATGCCCAGACTTCCCTCTTGCCAGCCACCAGCTCTTCTGGGGACACATCAATGTGTCCCCAAGTGAGCTAAGGTACATAATCTTTCCAGTATGTCCTGGGTCTGCCCCTGGGGCTCCTCCCAGTTGAACCTGCTTGAAATACTAACCTAGGAAGTGCCCAGGAGGGATGCTAGTCAGCTCGACTGGCTCCTTTTGATGAGGAACAGTGGTTCAAATGACCAGTCACCTCACCCTCTCTCTAAGGCTGACCTCAGACACCCCTCAGAGGAAACAAAACACAATTCCTGTTGAAATTAACTGCAAACTTGTGGGGTTTTGCTATGAAACTGGTCTGAAGGGAACACTGATAATTACTTTACACATGCTAGTAAATACCAGCAGACACAACTGTGGCTGAGCAATTTTTGGAGGCAAGTTTGAGTAAACTAACCCTTTAAAGTCTGGAACAAGTCGAGAATATTTATGGAGCAGTGTTAAGATCTTTCGAGGGGCCTGAAGTGAGGACAAGCAGATAGACAGGCGGGCTGATGACTCTGACAGTGAGGGATTTAGTGAATATGGCTGGCACAGCGTTTTCCCCACAGCTGATGGATTAGACGAGCCAGAATGGGGCCCGTCTCTTAGCGAGCATGCTTCATTTCAGCAAGGAATGAAAGAAACAAGTTTGGTGTGCGTGTCTGTGTATGTTGTGTGAGGGTGGAGCGATGCAGGTGTTTGCCTGAGTGTACGTGCGAGTGTGTGTTTGCATAATTTTGCTTGTCTGCTTTTATGATTGTGAGCATAAAAAATGCACGGCTTGCAGAAATTGGCTCGCAGGCCTGTGTGATGATGGCACAACAAAAGGTTTCTACAGTCAATACTCCAGTGTAGTCCAATAATTCGCACGGGGCCATGCATCGCTGGGAACTATCTGAATCAATAGGAGCGTCAATAAATTAAAGCGGCGATGGGACAGTTGAGGAAATACATCGCCAAGTGGCAAAAATGTCAGTGAAATGGAGAGAGCGAGTGCTTTGCTCCTCCGCTGGCGCAGACAGAATTAATTTCAGTTTATGCCTCTTTGAACTATCTAAACACACACGAGCATGTGGGTAGGGGGGAGAGCAGACAAATCCAGAAGCATATTCCTGATGTAAAAATATGCTAATGAACATCTCTGCCACCTGCAGCTGAGGTCATCTCCGAACAGCATCGATCCCGCCAGCCTGTTTCACAGCCTGTCTCGAGTGACGGCAAATAATCTGCACTGCAAATCTAATTAAGAAATAATCTAATGGAGGGTGAAGTGTTTCACCAGCGGAAGGATTCACCCTCTTGGGACCGGTCAGGATCGATGTTGTCTTTATTGGGTTTTGCTGAATTCAGGAGATTGATATTGCACCTTTTTTGTTTTGGTACGACGTGGGGAGAAAAATCTATAAAGGATGTCTGGTAAAGATATTAGCCAGATGGCTGTGCCTTTCTATCAGTAGATAATCAACACAGGCTCACACGAGATGGGAAACAAAACCCAGTGGGACATCAGGATGAAGACACTGAAAAAGACAAGAGGCTCCATCTGTGGGCCATTTAGGGCAGAGTGGAAGAGCAGTGATTCTAGCCATTACGGGCACAGTGGGAGTTTACCACTCTGAGTGGAGAAAAAGCTGGACAGTACGTCACGTCAGGAGAAGTTACCTACAGTTTGATGGACTGAGAGTTGAAGAAGAACATCCAGAAAGAAATAAGTAAGTCCCTGCTGGTGTTCAGTGTATTCAGCCACCAACCAGTCTGCCATGGTGACTGATTATAGGTTTTCCAGCCTGCAAAGAAGAAGGCAACACCTCCCCTGGAAGGGAAACACAAACACTGAAAGATAGATGGAGGACTGAAGGGGTTATGACAGGTCTACGTGTAATAACCTGCCATACATGTTGCCACTAGAGCATCATAGAACTTTTAAGAAGCAAAGTCCACTCTCCAGTGTAGTGAATCAGTGAATGTTTCCACGATGAGCCAAAAATAAAGTGTCACAAAGCAAAAGATATGATGTAAAGGACAGGCTGGATGAAGCCAAGCTGGAGAAGCAGTTAAGAGGATGGATGGATGCATGGATGGGCAGCGTTACAGGATTGTCATTTAAAATAAAGCTTTAACTTAAGCTTTCTGCTCCATTAAACAAGCAAACTTTAAACTTTAAATAGGGGAAGGGGATGAAAACTATACATGATTTAAGATAAAAACATTAAGAGTACAAACATTAGAATAAATAAAACTAGAGTATAAACTGAAGAGAACGTGAGACTTACATAAACATAACAATTAGGTAGAAACAGTAGGACTGGATTATAATTGGTAAATTATTGGCAAATTATCAAACTCCTGCAGGAACGACTCTATCCGAGGATACTGACATCTGTTGTCTTGTTGCTGTCTTCCAAACAGAAGCCTTTTAAATATAAGAAAACAAATTCACATCATCCCTCAAGGTCTGCCTTTGTTTACTTTTTATCTACTGGGTTTCACTGACTGACAATAAACCCGGTGGAAACACTGCTTGTCGGCAGCTAACGAGATTTTCAAAATAGTCCCCACTGATGTTTGCATAACCTTGAAACAATGCCATTACAATGTATAAAAACAAAGGCTTTGTTTTCCAGTCTTTATTTTTCTCATAGCTCTGTTTTTAATCTTGTATCATAGAAAATAGGCATCACTGACTGAATTTGCCAAATCATTTCGTCTATTTTATTATCCCCTGTCGTCATCTAAAGGCAGAGAGGATTGAAAAGATAAAGTATGAACGGTGTGCCACAAAGACCTGAAGCCAGTCGTCGGTTTATACTCCAAACCACAGAGGTCACACTGACACAAGCTATTCAGCTTTTCTGTGGTTTGCAGCAGTGTGTGCGTGCCTGCATGTGCGCGTGCATGTGTGTGTTGCTGGGTTTTTCTTCTGTTCTGACTGAAATATCATCAACTACATCACCAAATGTAACAAGGGCAAGAGAAAATGTAAGAGCTTCAATTAAGAGGTTGCACTAGTCAGTGTGGGCCACGTTCATGAGTTCACTACAGGACTCTATGAAGTCATGTGAAGAACTAAGTACACCCCATGATTCAGTTGCTTGTAGAGCCACCTTTAGCGGCAATAAGTTCAATAACCTGAAGTAATTATTTTCTGTATGACTTCATCAGTCTCTCACATTGCTGTGCAGCAACTTTAGCCTTTACTGGTGTTGGCCAGAGGGGCTGATGGCGCGATATGGCAGCCTCGCTTCTGTCAGTCTGCCCCAGGGCAGCTGTGGCTACAACTGTAGCTGCCTCCACCAGTGTGTGAATGTGAGAGTGAATGAATAGTGGCATTGTAAAGCGCTTTGAGGGCCCAGAAAAGCGCTATATCAATGCAATCCATTATTATTATTTACCTTGGTATTTACAGTGATGATTTAGTTCATTTCATCCTTTTCTTTCTCAGCCATTCAGTTCTAGATTTGCTGCTGTGCATCCTGCTGCATGATCCGATTTTGGCCAGCCTTCAGCTGTTGGGCAAATGGCCTCACGTTTGACTCTAGAATATTTTTGTATAGAGCCACTCTTTAGCAATTTAACAAAATAATCTGGACCAAATTAAAACACTGATGCCCACCTTCCTCGCTGAGGAACTGTAAAAACTATTAAAAATACTGGAAAAAATGTTTGAGCTTAATTGTTTTGCATTTCAGAAGAATAAAAGATGTTATTGAGTGTCCTTCGTTCACAAGTTTAGCTTGCGATTTAAAGTTTGTTGTTTTACTTTTTAATTCAGTATTGATCTTTTCATTCTCAGTATCAAGTTCCTGAGTTGTCATGTACAGACTTCTTGCATTATCTGCTCCAACTTGAAAAATAAATGGCACGGTTACTCTTCTATTTAAACAATGCACCTTTTCTAAGTTTGTTTGAAGAAAGGTGTAAATGTCAGAGACAACTCTGCTTAAATTAGGATTGGTTTTTTACTCCGTGTATGATTCTCTTAACCTTTAACTGAATGTGTTCAGGGGGAGGAAGATTTCCAGCTCCATGCATAATTATCACGGCAGAAAAAGGAACGAACTTATTTTAGATCGTCACCCGATACAGTTTACAATTACTGCCAAGTATCCACTTTCTGATCATCTAAGACAGGTAAAATAAAAACTAAATGAAAATGGTAACAGCTGACTGAAATGTATCACCAAAGCGCTCTCTGAGCACACACACTCCTTGTCATCATCAGCGGCCTCTTCCTGAGGGAAAAAACAATTAATATGTGTAAATGAACCTTTTTCACTCCACTGGTCAGCAACCACAGATCACATCTACATAGATGACAGACTGCTTTCTCTATTACTTCTCTTTGGGACAGTTTATAAGTGGTGGCAGCAAAAACCAATGTCTTCCCATCAACTGTAACAAAAAAAGAATAATAATAACAAAAACATTTGACTGTGTTTTAGTAGATAAAGGTGAATGGCTTGGACGTGAGCTGCGATTTCGGGAAGGTCTTGAAGTGGACTGGTGGCAGCTCCCAGGCCTGGCAGATCCCCGTGCACTAAATAGAAGTGAAGAAGTTAAAGAATTGAAAAGGGTGGCAGGGTGGGGCACGTAAACAAGAACAGCTTGTTGAACACATTTAGATAAAAACTGTAAGGAGCGTGTTTGAAGCCGTGGTCACGCTCCTGAAATTCTGATACTTTATCAATTATTTTTACAGTTTCACACCTATATGAACATTTTGCATGCTGCCACCAGGATCTGTGGATCCTCCCTCCTTTAACCCTTTACACTGCACCTTTCATGCTGTGTTTTTTCTTTATCTTTGATTCATTTATTACTGTATATTGTTTGTGCTTCTCACTTTCTTCCCTGGTTCGGCCCACTTGTCAACCAATCAACTTTCGACCGACACTGGAAATAGGTCATTTGCGTCCAGCAATGCACCCCTGAGATATTGGAATACTGCAAGACAGCACGTTCACAGTTGGTGGAAACCCCTCTGGATACACAGACCAAGCAAAAACCCATATTCCAACAGAATATTATACTAGCACTGAGTGCACGGCTACTCACTGTGGTATTCTTCCAAAAAATAGGTACCTCCACTCAGACAAAATCTCC
>NW_005187438.1:310690-334404 GCF_000239375.1 Pundamilia nyererei | reverse complement strand
ATAATAATAATAATAATAATAATAATAATAATAATAATAATAATAATAATAATAATAATAATAATAATAATAATACACTTAAAAACCAAGAGAAGAAGTCAAAACCAGAAGCAAAGAAATCTGAGAGCTTTTTCCAAACTTTTGTCCTGAAGTTTCATCAGTTTTCAGTTTTTAAAAGTGTAGAAACATCTCATCATGTTTAATCTGTGAATCTCTGAGCTTCTGTACTGATACGGTACAGAAGGATCAGATCTACAGGGCTCAGATGGGCTCTCATTATAGGGGCAGCACGGAAAGATCCTAAAGCCTGTCAATGATTAGAGATTAGATATCAAGAAGCTTCACAGCTGTAACTTAAAAATATTTTGTATTTTCAAATGCATTAATTGAATATAAAAAACGCTGTTGAATAACTTTCTGCACTACTTGAGACCTAACCCGTACATTCTGTGGTAAGAGGGGGTTTTAAATGTTGCATGAGGAATCCGAGTATTTTAAAGAAGCTAAAGTAGTGGGCTGAGTGAAAGCTTTAAACCCATGGCGACCATCTTGTTCTCTTCCCATCTTCATCCCCACTGATGCTGCCAAGATTGACAGAACTTTCCAACTAAAGGGCCACTTAGGCAAGCAGTGCTCTCGGCTGTCTAAACTCCTTAATTAAGCCTTTAGTCTCTTAACAGGCTTCTCTGCGATCCTTGACACCCCTTCTTAATGATAAAAAGACGCTGATGTGTACACAGGCAGACTAGGAAGGAAAAAGAAACACTGTCTTTCAAACCGGTAATTAAGTCAAAGCTGGGAAGTCAATTGGAGAAGTAAAATCGAGGAGAATCGAGCAAGAATCCCGGAGCAATAAAAGAGGAGAGTGTGAAACGGTGTGATTAAGTCCTTGAAGTGTAATTGCTCGGGGGAATCGGGGCATTGTCAGCGTCAGAGGGGGATTTCCAGGAGTGAAGCAGCAGGGAGGGGACAGAGCTCAGGGAGGAAAGAAGTCAATTTGGGCTTCACTTGAAGTGAACAATACTCATGTTCAAAGAAAAGCATGAGAGCTGAGTGCTCGCCGGTGATAAAACATGCCATCTGTTCATACCCCATCCTTACCTCGTGGGCATCCTCTGAAGAAAATGAGACAAACACACAGGAGCTGGTATTTCCATTAAAACTTGAATCCCTTTTTTTCTTTTTATGGTCCCCCGATGAGCCCTTTGTTAGCCCTCAAACTTTCAGACACGGTTCTGAATTCTGCTCTAAAGTTAGCAGAAGCTCCAAATAACATCATCTCAACTTGTTTTTCAAGGCAGAAGTGCAAAGCTGCCGAGAGTATGCCATCTCTTCAAAGAAGGAAAATTGGAAGCAATCCAGGGTGTGTTTGGCCATCTGCCCTGATTGTGGGAAAGGTCACAGCGAGAGTATGTCTGAGCAAAAGATTTGCTGTAGACCGCAACATGTCGTTCCCAGAACATTCCGAGGAAACAAAGAAGCAGGAATGACGTGGTGATGGTCATTTCCTGAACAGGAAGCTAAATTAAACTAGATAAACATCGGGGTATTGTGGTTTCTATCTAGATCCATAAGTAATACCGTTTTTGTCATGAAACGCTGTGTGGCAGGCAGGAGATGAGGACTCAAAGTGCAGGACTCAGACTCAGGGGATGAACTCAAAGTCACAGCTTTATATGCTGGCAGGGAAAAAAAACCCCATCTAAAAATCAGAACTGACGAGACAAGGGAGCAAAGTAGGATACACTCGCATGAGACACAGACCTTCAAAGTAAAACAGGAATTAGCACAGATGCAAACTAGACTAGGGGAGACAGAGCAACTAAGAAACACAGAGGGCAGCTACTAAATGCAAGTGCAAAAAAGCTGAAGCGAATGCAGCTTCACTCCATCAGTGATGTTTTCTTGTTTGGTTATCTCCTGTTTTATTTTGGTAACTTGTATCTTGCATGTTTGATATGTAGTTCACTTCCCTAGCCTGGTCTTTCCTGATTAGTTTCAGCTGTGTTTCCTCTCTCCTCATTACCTCTTGTGTTTATTATCACAAGTTTCCCTTCACTGACTTCATAGTTTGACTTTGGAAGTCAAAAAAGAAGCCAGTCACCACAGAAAACCAGCTAATACCCCAAACATGACTGTCCACAGGCAAAGAGACGATCCTTATCTTACAGTTTATTGGCACTGGTTTGTTCAATCTTTCTAGCTGCAGATTACGATCCATTCAACAATCAAACAAAGTTTTTATCTTTGTAATGACCCTGAACGCGAGCTCTGTCAGTGCCATCTTAAAATGCATTTTTAAATGTCACCCTAAAAGCCAGATATGACACAGAAATGTTTCTGTAAGTACACAGCTCATCTTTTCAGGGATCACAGTGTCAAGTAGCTCCCAATGAATAATGAAGTCATCTAAAGTGATTCCAAAAAAGAAAAATCTGCAGACCCCAAATCCAGTGTGATTTTTAAAAAGCCTTGGTGTCACGGGTCAGTATATAAAACATTAAAATCATTGAGAAATTATGCAAGCAAAGGTCTTCAGCTGACTCATTTCTTTGCTGGCATTCAAGTAAAAACACTTTGGCTTGATGTTCAATCATTTCCTGAGAGTGGGTGTCATTTTTAATTGAATTTGGAAGGAAATCTGTTCATTACTTTCCCCCCTTCTCTTCCCACTTAAATTACCATATAACTAAACTCTGTCCTGATGGTGGGAGTTAAATTCAGCAGGATAAAGTGACCTCGGAGTCTGCCTCTTCAAAGTTAGCTTTAAAAATAAATATTATTAAATTCAAAGCCCAAAGAAATCTAAAACTGCTCCATTAAGAGTCCTCAATCAAGCCTTCAGCTGGCCAGAAAAAGATGAATTTCATGAGATTGATTGGTGAGGCTCTCCTGCATTGTGGATGCTGTCAAAATGCAAATGAGGGGCCATTGTACCCTGAAAAACCCACCAGCCATCAGTTTCTGCTACTACCCCACACAGGCAGACTAATTAACCTGTCATTACCCACACCTGCGCGTGCCAAAGCAACGATCTCATCAGCAACAGAATTGATTTTCTCTCGTCTGTATTTGCCAGCGAAGTGAGGGTCATTTTTCTGAGCCTGTCATTTTTCAATTTGTTTGATCGTCCTCGGCTGGGTCGGGTCAGGTCGGCTGCAGCTTCTCCCGGATAAAGAAGGAAAGAAAGATCAGATCTGAACTTGCCAGAAGACTCTTTTATCAGCAACCAATAAAGAGGAATTCAGCAGAAAAGCTTGCACAGAAATGACCATTAACAGCATTACAATATGTTAAAGTAATTTATAAATGTTGACACAATCGAGATGAACAAATCATATTTAGCATACCCAGGATTTCTATTCTATTCTATTCTTATTCTTATTCTAAGAACTGGTCATGCAAAGGTGGTTATCAAATCAGCTAGTCAACCTTTTTCCCATTGAGCTGAGCAGTATCTGACCAATCGGAAGCATGGATGGTTATATTGGCACCAGAACAGCTGATG
Organism: Pundamilia nyererei; assembly: GCF_000239375.1. Lineage (NCBI taxonomy): Eukaryota > Metazoa > Chordata > Actinopteri > Cichliformes > Cichlidae > Pundamilia > Pundamilia nyererei. Next base: position 330,896 of record NW_005187438.1, on the reverse strand, counting down.
TCATGGATTAAGATCAAATTATAATATTAGAAAGTTTTCCACACCATTGTGTGAATGTTTATGAGAAAGAGATGAAAAGTGGTGTACAGGATGGCCAACCACAACGTAGTTAAACCTCATCTGAACTGAGTAAGAGAACCCAGAAGTCAGAACACCAGAAACGATCTGATACCAAAATTCTGTTTGTTTTTCTTTGATATTGTATGTCCCGAGGCGGCAATCATAGCAGGCAGCTTAAAAGTGTTCTAGTGTATCCTAAAGAAGAAAATTGCTTACAAGCTCAGGAAAAACTGCAAACGGTAAAAGTATTTTGGGGTCATGATTTTTATCATTATAAAAAAAAGACTAAATGAGCAGCAAGGCTTTCACTTAGCCCACCTTCTCCCAAATGTAACAATTAAGTCTGAAGTGGCTGAATATTTGGTGTCCAGGACACCACAAGCCAATCCAACTGCTCTTTCTATTAGATAAACTTCCATCACGTAAAAACAACAACAGCCTCAATTAATGCAATAGATGCAAGGCTAATAATAGGCGGATATACCAATATTATAGCCTATATTATACTATATAATATGCTATAGTAATGCCTACAGCAATTTCTATTTCTTGCAGCCAGTACAAACAAACTGAGGAATAAAGTAAAAATGGACTTTTATAAACAACACTTAAAATCTCCTCACTGAGGGAGTTTCTTCCAGGAATGTGATCTGTTATCTGGGGTTACCATGAAAATGTATCCCATCAAAAACACCTTCATAATCTTGAAAACCTAGGATTAAAACTCAGTCTACTGCGATAACCACAAATCCTTCTTTGTATTGTCAACACTGGATGGTATTTGCAGTTAAATCGTCACAAGTAACCCTAAAAGAGCCCCCAAAAGGCTTTGTCTGACAGCCAGGTTAATGTCATGGAACAAGGTGCTGTTTAGCACCTATGTGACATATACATGAAATTAAAAAGTATCCCTTACTTGAATGATGAAAATTAATTAGATGTTCACTAGGACTGTTTAAAGCAGAGTTTCTGCTGGTGCATGCTAACCATCATGCATTGTATTTTGCACTTCAGTCACTCAAAAGTTCACCCGTTATCCTCTGCATGTCTTTTAAAACAAACTTCCAGGCCTAAAACATGCACATGATGTACACCTCTGCTTGGGTAACGCAGAACTTTGTCCCTTAATCCTTTCAAATATTTAAGTTTCCAGTTGCCTGACATACTGTAAGAGTGTTCGCTGAAAAATTGATATTGCTTTTATTCACTCTGTTGCACACTGTCACCCAACACTGCCTCCTATAAATGGGAACCATAACTTTTTTTTCTCTTTCCCCAGTGTGAGGAAGAGAAGTCTCATCTTCTGCCAGGCTTAAACGGATGACAGTCTCGCAAGCTTATGCCAAGAATCCATGATACATCCTCGAGAGCGCTCACATAATACAGTGATACAGGAAAGTAGTCCCTGTGACAGACCTTTAACGCTGTGTGCCAGAGATATGACGAAGCTAGAATTTCTCACTTCTGACTCAGAAAAAATGTAAATGAGCAGCCATCCAGGTGAGGATTAGCAAACTTTACCAAGTTACATTTGGATTTCATCTTTAGTTTAATCCTGGTATGCAGCTTATAGCTGTGTAAAATTGCATTCAGTTTCTGTGTTTACATTTAGGATAAGTTTATTTTTGGCTGAAAAAGCATGAAATCATGTATTCCATTACATAAATGCAGAATTTATTTTTTAAAAACAAGTTTAGGAAGGTAGTTGGACCCTTTAAAAATAACATATTTAGTTGTCACAATGGATGTCTTGTAAGATACTATTTAACAGTCCACTTCAGTTCAGTTTTATATGGCACCAAATCACAGCAATTGGTTCAACACACTTTATAATGTAACTTAAAGACCATACAACCATATAAAGAAAACCCAAACAGTCAATGAAACCCTATGAGCTACAGTTTAACCAAAATATAACCAAATTTCCCCTTGTGGGTCAATTAAAGGATTGTTCAATTCTATTCTATTCTATTCTATTCTAGTTTACCGACAGTGGGAAGGAAAAACCTCAATTTAACAGCAAGAAACCTCCAGCAAAGCCAGGCTCAGGTGCAGGTTTGAGGTGAGCAGCGAAAGTAGTGTAAACAAGCTGGTTTAAAATACAGTATTGTACCATGCTGGGTAGGGGGGGTAATTGGTCACAAATTGAGACTACTGGAGTGGGACAAAAATGAGAGGTGGGAAACTGGTTTTCTGTGTTTCTTGTTTCTCTTTTCAAAGGAAGACACAGTGGTTAAGGGGAGAAAATAAAAGAAACTATTATAAAGGGACAACTTTGGGCCTCAAAAGTCCAAATAAAACAATCTCAGAAAGAACGTCTAAGGTCAGGCCCTTAATTTACTATTTTAGAGACAGCAATCCAGAAACTAAACTAAATGGATACGTCTTTTGCATTATTTCACAACTCTACTAAGCCATGAAATTTGGCTTGTTCATTCTGCGTAATCTTGCTCAGACAGATCCATACAGTCAGATTTCATTTTGTTTGTGAGTTTGTGGGAAAATGACCTTCCTCCTCTTTTGATCCATGACCACAGTAAAGACTTTTCTGCTGAGTTTATGTTTAAAAGTATAAAATAGTTGTGAGTCTTACTGAATACAACATAATGTTCATTTTGTGAATTGTAGTTTGAATTAAAGGGAGGATAATTCTGAATAAGCTTTAGGGAGAGACACAGCATCCTACTTATCCTATCTAGAAGCAGCTGTATAATCCACTTTGCTTAAAATAGTTCCAGGTCCATTTTTATGAAGGCTGCACAGAGCAGATGTGGAGGGCAAGACATTAAACCCTGGACTCTGGTTGATGTTCAATATTAAAGATGCTGCCCAGGCGCTGCTAGCTGAGCTGGCAGCTCATGTTCTGAAGATCCTGCACTGGCCTGGGTCTGAGACTGCCCGAGACCATTTCCAAATCTTACTTCTTCTTTTGGCTGCTTTCTTTAGGGGTCATCACAGCAGATCACCCTGTCTCTAGCACCCTCCTCTGTCACACAATCCTCCTTCACTATATCCATTAATATTCTTTTCTGTGGTCTGTCCCTTTTCCTCATGCCTGGCAGCTCTATCTTCAACATGTTTGTCCAATATATCCATTATCCCTCCTGCACATGTCTGAACCATCTTAGTGCTTCCCTAACTTTGTCCTATCAAATAAAGGCTAAAAAAAAAATAAAAGACCCAGATACTAAACATTTCACCTTTGAAACTCCAGGCGATTTTTATGTTGCATGAAGGATGAACACAGTCATCTTGGAGATGTTTACACAAAACAAACTGTGTAATACCCTAAATGAGACTCCTGTTGTGATAAATCGTATCTGCCTGGCATTCATCTCAAACGTTTTTGTTTAATATTGAATTTGGCAGCATTCCTATAAGTGCAAATCCAAGCACCAGTGACTACTCAACGCTCAAGACAATGTTTGCAATTTCAGATGTGCTGCAGGGCGTTTCAGGAATGGTCTCCATGGTGAGACTTAAAAAAAAAAATTCAGTTGATATTTTACAAAAGTTACATCATGCTGAAAAGGGCAGATGAGGAACGCTGGAAGGGAGACACAGGGAAAACCATCAAGAATCTGGTAAATTTTCCAAAATAAAAGACTCAGATTCAAAACACTTCAAGTGTCATTTGAAACTGTAGAAATTATGTAAAAGAGAAAAAGAACATGTAAAAGACGTGATGTCCACAACCGGTGTGTTTCCAGGGTGACTATAAGTAGGACTCCTATTTAAATTAATTGCATCTGCCTAATGTTCATCATAGAAAATTGTATTGTAGCACAGAGACCTTAATTTTGGTTAAAGAGCAACTTGTGTCATATGTGTACACAGCATCTATCTTATCTGTGGTGCAGAGCAGCTATGCAAATTTACAGAAGCTGTTGGTACGTGATGAACGGGGAAACGTCTTTAAAAAACTTTAACTTTCTACATAAACAAGATACTGGAAAGATCTTTGAATTTCCATTTTGGCTTCACAGTGTGAATAGCAACAGCCTTCTGCCTGTTTTTTGTGCTGCGTGGGAAGAGTTTATGTGGCATGCCTCTAAATTACAGACCACTTGTATGCATGGGTATAATCAAATTATCGATCTACTGTGGTAAACCACCCTGAGATGCTACCTTGAGACCGTGAGAACATGAACAAGAAGCATCTCCAGAAAACATTACAACGACCATGAAAGTCATTCATTCAAGAATAATGTAATTAGAGATTTAGGAGAGTGGAAATGGATTTGATTTGAAGCAATGGAAAGGTGACAACATTTTATTCTATTCTTAATGTTTCTATTCCTATAGATTGTATAAAACATACTTCTGGAAGTTTTAATCAGTTAGACGATGTTTCTGTTTGAATTAAGGGTATTGAGATATTAGATGTTAGCATGTTTTTCTGGTGCAGAGGACAGGGATCATACCAAGAAACTGGACAATAGGAATTATCAAACCATTATATTGTGGTAAAGGAGTTAACATCTGTACAGACAACTAAAGAGTAATTACACTCCTTAGTTGTATCAGAAAAGGATTTACTTCCGTATTTAAAAATTGTTTGACTTCTTATTTAACTAAATGGGTTTCCTTGGCGACGACCAAGTTGGTTTTAAGGCAGGTTATTAAACATTAGATCATATGTTTGCTGTACATAATTTAATTAACTTCTATTTGTAGTATAAGATCTGACTGTCTGACACAGATGACACTGTGGTATTGGTGGAGTCAGAAACAGAGCTTGAGAAGACTTTAGATGCAGTAGTGCTGACTGAAAACTAGATCCAAATATTAATACTAATACAAACATTATAATTTCTGATAGAGGTGAATTATGAAAATCCCATTTAAATCTAACTCGGATCATAGTGGAAGATTGCGTTTATCTTGTTAAAACATTTCGTTTTTATATGCGAAAGGTTATTAAAAAGTGGCGCAGGCTAGCAAAGCACTTAATAGGTGAGTGTCATCATTTGCTTGAATGTAGTTATTTTAAGTTGCAAAGATAGAAACAGCTGCCTGTGTACTGTTACTGTTACTTTGAAATATGCATGAGGTAGAAAAGTTGTAGAATTTAAAGAAACAGCACCAAACTGCAAAATTCTGTAAAGAATTCTATCCACATCTGGGCGTCTGTAATTTGATATATTCATTTGTTTTCTTTCTGGGGTGTAAATGACCTCCTGCCTTCTCTGTGTATGTTTTCTCTTTTACATCAGAAAGGATCTAATGAGAATAAACAGAACCATTTAAATCTACAGGTTACAGCTCAGTTTTGATTGCGCATGACTAATTTTAGTCTAGACACTGTTTTGACTGAAATGCTTCTATGCTTGTTTTCATTTCTGACTTCATTATGATTTTTTTAACTCCTTAAATTCTCACAGCACTGTTTGTGTTGCTCTTCTAGACCACATGTAGAAGATAAATATAGCAAACAGGCATGAAAACTGAAACCATTAAGAAAGTCCCTTTATCCTGCATTTTTTCTAATGGCCAGTAGTTCCAGTGGCATGTTCCAAAACAAAGTCTGATTATACAGGAACCAGTGGGAAAATAATCTCCTTTGACCTATGACCTCAATAAACAATTTCATGATAAATGTACGTGAATTTAAATCTTACTGAATGTAGCATAATATTCATTTTACCAAAAGACATTAGGGTGGTAATAATATGTTAATGACGTGGCAGTTGCACACAAGTGTCCTTTGCTTTCTCGGACAGATTTAATAAATTGCATTTTTTGTGAATCCCTATACATTTGCATGCTACCTGAATCCAGCATTTCAATGGAGGACCAATATAGTCTTGATTGTAAACTGAACTAATACTGCAGAAAATCAATCCAAAGTATTTTGGCTGATGTTTTTCAGCTGTAAAGTCTTCTTCCAGGTCATCCTCCTGCTTTGTCTATTTTTATTATGTGTTTTGGAACTTTTGACTGTAACCAAAGTTATGAATGAAGTTCAAGCTCCACTTTCAGGCCAACAGCTGCCAACCACCAAGTGTAGTTGCCCTATTTTTCCACAACACATGCACCTCCTCTAGCCTGCCTCTTAGTTCCTGTGGGTTAGACAGCTCTTCCTCTCCGGCTGGCTCACTTCTCTTTCTATTAGGATTCATGTCCGAATGATGTCAGATCCATGCAGTTGGCTTCTACTGCTCTCCTGGGTCATGTTGTCATGCATAATGATTGGGATCTAACCTGTGACACTCAAAGTGAGGCACAAATACCCCTGTACAAGAAGTCGAGGTCAGCCAGGTTTCTAGAACATGACTTTAGCAGCAATCCCCAAAAAACTGTGTAAAGCTGCTGTGGAGACAGTCCTGGTTTTATGAAATGCTATTAGTATTTACTCTAGTGGTCAAGAATTAAGCCCCAAGGACTGTTTAATTTCATGGGCTTGTGTAACCTGTTAGAACCATTTAAACTCTACAAAAGTCTCTGTAACTGTGGCCATCATTAGCAGCAGCTGCTGCCTGTAAGAAACAGAGGTGTTTTACTGCAGCAAGGCTGGATGCAGTTGGCCCCTGGGGAGCCTTAATTACCACGGTGCCACTATATCAATAAATAAAAAAAGAAAAGAGGTTCCTGAGGGTAAACAAAAGGGAGTCTGCTCTCCACTGAGTTTACTCAACCATGACATATGGGATTTCAATACATAAAGCAACAGGGAATATGCTTTTGTTTTAAATCTTTTACATGGCTCAATTTCTTTTAATAAAAAAAGTTGATATATCACCAGAAAATAGGTGCAATTGAGGTTCAATTAAAGACAGAGTCCTTGCTTAGATTCAGTGTTTGCTTTAATATTTCACTAAAAACAGCTGCTGCTTGCTTTGTCAGCCATCATCAGAGCTGACACACACAGGAAACTACAACAGGAACTTCACGGCATTGTACAAACACACAGGCACAGAAATGACAAGCCTCCCTCTACACTTCTGTCCTTAAGTTTCTGTTTTTGCTTTGTTTTTTGTTTGTTTTTTTAAAAAAGAAAGAAAGATAACAGGAAGTACAGGGCACATTTTGATTGGAACAGAAATAAAACAATTAACACAGAGAATAAGAAGGAGATTCAGCGATGTGATTTGGTTTCTCTTTCAGTCAGTGGAGGGAGAATGAAAAGATGAAATGGTAGTATAATGGGAGGAACAAGACTTTCTTCCAGGTGGATTTCATCTGCTGTCTTTAGCTTACATCACATGAAATGATGGATGGATAAAAGAAAAAGATGGGCTTGTTTTTCATTAACCTGTTTTTCTGCTTTTGAAGTCTTGTTCATGGTGGTCCATTGCTCACTAAACCGTAACATAGATCTTGGCCACACCACAAATGCACATTTTCACAGTTTATATTGGTTTTATTTGGCGTTTTAAATTTATATTCTTCCAGTTTATCACTAATAGTTTATGATTAAAACTAATGTTCTTAGTCTGGATACTGAAACTATTACATACAGACATCACATTTAGAGCTATGAGGTTTGTAGCAAATCAAAAGCTAATGGTCACCAAACACTCAATGGACCGGTGCTGGATCTTATTCATAATCCTACTACTGGTTCTGGACCATGCTACAGGTCTTAGTATGCCATCATCGATGCTTGATATTTATTCAGATTGATGAATACCATGGTATCTCCAGACTCTTTCACGTTTGTCACATGTGCTCAGTGTGAACGAGCTGAATGACGATTGAGGTGAACGGTGCTAGGGTCTGAGCACAGCTCCCTCATAGAGTCTGTTTCAGATTGTTTAGTTAGAAACGTGCGCTTGAGTAAACTTCCTGGAGTAAACAAAAATGCCCCGATGCACAAAACTGGGCCTGCTGCTGGGTTGATGACCTTCTTCAACCCTATCCAACTCATAATTACAGCTCAATCCAAATGTCCACATCACATATTCATGGATATTGAGGGGCATTACACACATCCCTGGCATCAACAGTGTCAACCAAACAACATCGCTGAAAGAGCAACATGGCAGTTTGTGCACTTTGATGTAAAGTTCATCATAAAAGTTGGTAACAGTCCTCTGTTAGCTTGCCTTGTGAAGACTGGTTGTTGTTCCTACACCAACTGCACCAGAAAAAAAATGCACATATGTCTTGCTTAAATTTACCCACAGTTCAAAGTGCAATGACGTTAACTATAAGGTTACTGAAAAACAGCAAGTATGGGAGAAGCAACCATGTTTTCCCTTTGTTCACTTTTTAAGACAAAAGCCTATAAGATGTTCCAGTGAGAGAGTTGGTCCTTTAAGTTCTTGGCTCTAAAGAAATTAAAAATAACCTTAGTTTTCAAGGACTCCTCAGACAGGTGAACACTGTGAGAGGTCAGTCCTTGTAGGGCTTAGGGTGGATATTGGTATTAAACCTGCCATTTAAATGGATGGCTGTGCTGTGTGGGAACATCAGCCAAAGATAAGTTGTTTGGCAAAAACTTTCAGCTACAAAAATACTATCTAACTAACACTATTCTAAGTGTGGACTAAGTGTGTAGTACTTGACAACAGTTTGGCAGAGTTGGATATTTTTTTGTTTTTGTCTGTTTTAAGCCCAAAGATTCCACAGATATCTGAGACATAGATACAAAAAAAAACTTCAGCAGATATATTTGACCTTATGAAGCATGGCTGAATAAACCCATATGGGTTAAGCTGGTCTTTAAGAGCACATCCTTCACTTGTCCCCTTCAGCATTGCTCTTGTGGATTAAAAGTAGCAGTCATGCCACATTATGGTAATAAAACTGTGCATGACATACTTGTAATGCTTTAAACTGACATTTTGACTCAAGTTCCCAGTAGAAATGCTGTGATTCTACATTAGGCATCGAGATATGGGTGTTTTTAAATGTTAACAGTAATAATGGCTTTGGGTTGCAAGGTCCATTAGAGGATCTTTTTGATGATTTAAAGGCAATGATGACATTTTAAGAAATGAATAACAATTTATTAATGTTTATTAAGCAATTATCTCCAACTAACAGGCATAAATAAAATCCAATTATTATTATTTTTTTAATCTTGGAGAAAGCTATCTCCCCAAAACACCACTTCAACCCCAAGTGTTGAGAAATTAGAAAGTTCTTTAGAGCATATAGAACACAGAGTGCTAGGAGCTGGAAATATTTCAACTTTGAGCAACTTCAAAAGGAGCTTCAGCGCTGTTTCGTAGCAACCAGCACGACACAAACCATTTCAGCTGAACTTAACTCCATCTATCCCTGCATCTGCAGAACAAAACAGCTGCCCCCTCTGCACCCTGAACGCCTTTTCAGGAGAGTGTCGCAGAGCTGAAAGGCAAAATATCTGAAGCACGTTTGATTTAATCTCTAAATTTATTTACTTTGAACAGTTTGGAATTCTTACTTTGGCGGCAGTCGATAAAATCATGCTGATATGAATCCAACCCAATAAATATTGAGTATAAATCAAATAATATTTCTTCTAGTTTGTTTTTCAGGGTAAAAGTCATTTTATAGTTTAGGTGTCTGAAATAAACCTAGAGTATTATATTAAACATTATTTTTCTCATGTTTATCATTGGTGTGGTGAAACAAATCTGCGCGCCCTGAATAACTCATGTTTATTTAAGCTCAAACACACAAAAAAGGCTAAAATATGTCAAAGAAAAAGGAAATGATCAAAAATGACAATTACAATCATTCTGTACATGATGAGACTGCTGTACAAAAGCGTTTACCCTGTTTATGTGTACTGTACATCTACTGATTTACAGTAAGCAGACAAAATGCTTGCCTCAACATACAAAAGTGGGAATAAAATGAGTCCAGAAATATCCACCTCTGCAGTGAAATATTCAAAAGCAGATAAATCAATACAGCCCTCATTAACAGTAACCTTACAGCGGCCTCCCACTCTTGACTTGTTACTCACATACTACATAAACTCATTGTTTTACAGTTCAGCCCATATACAAAGCAGTTTCAGAATTAAGGGGAAGATGAGAAGGTGGAGGAAGATGGCATGTGGGCTGCTGGCGAAGGCCTGGAGGATCTGGCTTTAGAGGATGAAGTCAGTATGAGGCAGGTCAGGATGAAAAAGCAAATGAACAAATTCAATTACATGAATAAACATCAAAAACATAAAAACTGAAAATAATAAAACAGAAGAATGCTGCAATTTTGAAAACTCAAATTTTTATGAGCTTGTTGGCTTCCTTGCAGAGAATTTGATGAGGATCAGCATCACTGTATCTGTCCATTCTCAGCTGGAGCTCAGCTCAAACGGGGAAACCAGCTATCCTTGGTTGCTTTAAAGTTAAAAAATGTGATTTCTTTTTTAATATATCCAAAGTTCTCGAATTACAGAAAAATATTTTCTGATTATTTTTTTGAAGAAGAACAAATGAAAAAAAGAAGAAAAAATATCAATAGAAAATATCAAGTTGTGATTTATTTATTTTTAAACAGGCAGAGATGTAGAAAGCTAGCCAATCAGCTAATTTGAGGGGGAAAAAAAATGTAAAATTTTGAATATTCATTAACTATTAAAATTAAGTTAACTTTAAAGTTAACAAATATGCCCTAACAGGTAAGCTCTATATTGGCACGTCTTGATGTTCAAATGTTTTATTTTTTAGAGCTTCATTTTGAAAGCTAACCTGCTAGCTAGTTACACGGACACAAGAGGAAAGCGTTAGCCTAGCTAACTTCAAAGTGAAGTTCTGATGCTCTAAAGCTAGTGCAACGTGTTTTTCTTGCAAAGATATCCCTTCTCTATAGCTTCAAGACAGATAAGAAGGTGATGCTGAACTTCTCATCCAATTGCCTGAAGCGAAGCTAAATTATTCTTCCAAATGCTCATCATTTTCATTTAAATTAATACCAATTCAAGGTCTTAATTTCTTCATTAAATTGCTTATACCAATTCTCTGTCAATTATGAGTTAATTGGCAATCCTAAGTGACAGCTTTAGATTGTTTTTGTGTGCAAACAACAGGCCAAAGTACAAGAGTATTTATCGTACAGTTATATAAGACAGAAAAACCTGATATATGAGAGGCTGGAACCAATGACAATCAATTCATTTAACATTGTTTATTTCTTAAAGCCCTAATAACACGACTCTGTACTACCTGTGTTTGTATTTCAGCTGGTATGTATGAACATTACAATCCATATTTTTGACAACGCAGCCTTTACTAACTATGTGGAACTATCATCACAGCAACAGTTTGTTCTGCACAGGTTGTGTTTTTGACAAAAAAAAAAAAAGAAGAAAAAAGAAAGTTGATTTTAGCTCCTCAGAATATTCAGGCTGGAGGAGGCAGAAGAAAATCCTGCACAGTTAATTCCTGCAACATCAGGGAACGGTGAGCGGCCAAGTCCGGACTCCCTGTACTGCAGCACCAGCTGGAGACATCGCACTCGGAGCGGGCATTCATCTAAACAACTTTATGATGATGCATTTCTACAAACCACAGACTAAACGGGCAATCCAACCACAGCGAGTGTGAGTGTCAGCACAGCTTCCAGCCAAAAACAAATCGGCGGGCCAGAAAGGTATCTGGAGGGATTCCCAAAGCGTTCTTTCAGGAAAAATGGAGAAAGAATGGAGAAAGGTGGGTGTTTCAACGCCAGCAGAGTGCTGTCCAATGAGAGGAGAGTGAAGATTTAAATGCATATTTCCATTTCAAGGATTAAAAAAACTCCACAACATTAGACTAGTTTGTGGCTCTCCTTCCTGCCCTCTTCTTCTTTATCATCATCATCACTGTCTCTCTACACTGCACTGTAGTTTCCTTTAATGCCCTCGATGTGAGTTTCGTTCCCTCTCCTTAACAGAGTCCCAACCCTGAGGAGAGGCAGGGCTGGTGGGAGGGAATCCTGAGGGGGTCGGCAGCGGCCTCCCTCAGCCGCAGGAAATAACAGTGAAGCGTTTGGAGATGCAGGACATGTTGTGCAGCACGATGCCCAGGAGGAAGAGCAGCACACACGCCACCAGGATCACTGTGCACACTCCAGACCATGTGGAGCCCTTTCCTGCTCCTCCCACTGGACCAGTAACCCTCCTCTCTCCCTCACTTCCCTCCAAACCTACACCGTCTAGACCCATAGCCAGACCCAGTGGCTGCTCCTCGGGCACAGTCACCACTGTCACCCCCTTCTGCTGGCTGCCGGGCAAGAAGCGACATCCCAGCTCCCCTGGCAGGCCCAGTGCCCGGTCTTTAGCGATGGGAAGCATGTAGCAGCCATTGCTGGGGAGGCGAATAAAGACAGGCGTGTGCTCAGAGGTGTGAGGGATGGCGATGACGGTGATGATGTCTGGGTCATCCGGGAGGTGAGACACGGACAGGCCCGGGGGGAGCTTGGTGACGCCACGACACCATGGGCAGCGGATCTCTTTCTGGCTGCTACGCATTTGGGTCAAACACACTGAACAGCATGTGTGTCGGCAATCCAGGAGTTTGGGTCGCCGTCGGGGGCTGTAGTAGTTAAAGCAGATCTGACACTCGAGCATCGAATCCTGGGAAAGAGTCTCCATTTCCAGGAAAAAAGGTATTTTCACAAGAGGGAAAACACAATTTAATTGGCTCTAGAAGAAACGCAGGGGGGGAAGCAGAGCTGGTTTCGTTCACGACTTCACAGTGATATTACGGCCCTTTGGGGGCAACATGGCCCTTCATCTGCAACAGAAAGAAAAAAAGGAAAAAAAACAACATCAATAAGAATTCAAGGTTTTGTACGCACATTGCAGAACTATCTACTGAGGATCTCTTCTTTTTGATCTTCATCATTTGATATCAAGAGTCTGCAGCATCAGCAGGAACTACAACACTTCTGACTCTGGAGAGAAAAAGGACACAGTGCAGCTGCTGTTTGCTTAAAGTCTTTTCACCAAAAACTCATCTCTCGGTAGCTTGCTCATCATTGAATACTCAAACATCGGCTCCAATATTTACCATTTCTCTGATGCAGAAAAGTCTTGTTTTTTGTGCCCAAACCCAATCTTTCATGACTGCACCGGTGCTTTTGCCTGCAGTTACTGCGGCTTTTAGAAACCGTGCTGCTGAGCTGAGCAGTGTGTGTTTGACCTTTTGAAACAGCAACTAAAAGGTCAACTGACTCACTTGTTCCCAAGCTTTAATCAGCACAGGAAGTAGGTTAAATTTACATCAGACACCTCTACAGCTTGACCATCTTTTTTTTATAAAACATCAATTCATTGTTGTAAAATATGAGTGTGCAGGCTGGCTATTTTTACCTGTACAGAAGTTAGAAAGTGGTTACCAGTGATGGTAACATAGGCTGTATATAAAAATGGACATGTCACCTTGATAGTGTCTATTGGTTTGAAGGTTTGGCATTTTGGAGTTCGACATCAAGTGTTTTTTTAATGACAAGTTAGGAGTGGATCTGGTTGCGAGAGTGCAGCAGACTCATATTCTAGAAACTTGTCAGTCAAGCATGTAGTGCTTTATCATCTACTTTAAAATTAATAACTGAGAGCATAAACACATGAGACCAGTATTTATAAAAGTTAAGTTGTTGCAAAAGTGGCAAAAAAATTTTGTTCAGAGACTGTCTGCAAAGTGCAACACTAGAAAAACTGAGATCCCGTTAAACATCAAATTTTGAGACCAGTCCCAGAGTCACACAGGTCTACTGACTGGTCAGTGACTGGCAATCTGATAGAGACCAATGCAACTGCGATGAGGTCTCTGATGTAGCACCATATTGAGGATTTGCAGACATGTGACCACTAACCACATGATTTGTCTGTAATTTGGGACGTGTGACGTGATAATGTAGAACAAGTGAATAAGGCCCAAGAACTGGAGACTGGACAACCATATGCATGCAGCCTGTCACCAAGGAAAAATATGTATTTCCCAACTGGCTGGCAAAAGAAAACCTTGTTCTGATTGCTTTGATTTCTAGCGTGTGGCTGCAGACGAAGATTGAGTCACGTTTTTGGCTACAAACACTATTCAGCTACTCTAAGCACTAGTGAAACACACACTTACAAAATTGTATTTGCTTAATTAGTATTTTCGGAGAAACATGAAAGACTGCAAACAACCATGGCAATTAGCCACAGCAAACACTGAGGTTTTTGATGCAATACTTTCTTTGCAAATTTTACCCAGCAATGTCCAGAATGACTTTTTCCCTAACAACTACTGGTTACCAGGGAAAACAAGAACATTTCCCTGATATAATAACAGTAAAGGCAAGAGGCCTAAAAATGTTAGCATTTAAAATGTATTGATTTAATGTGTATTAAATACAGTAATATGTATTTTATAGTGAGTGCTTTGTTGTGCACCTGTATTGAATGGTTTTATGTGACCTTCATAGGGACTATAGGTTTGAAATCGCAGTTTTGCAAAAATCAGACTTTTTGACACTCAAAACTTATTATAATCTCACGGATGAAGTTAAAATATTGCTTTTATATGTGATTAGTGTTGCTAATGCTAAGAGCCATCTTTCATGGTGGTTTAACGTCCACATGCCTGTGCTGAATGTGATTATGCGTTGCTCCAATAAGTGGTTATATATCAGCTTACTCTTCAGTTTCTCGGTCAAAGTATTGCAGAACTGTACTGGACTTTTCACTTTTCTTGTTTACAACTTCCTGTCCCATTAATTAAAAATATGTTTAAATATGATTGGCGCCGATGATTTCAGATATCGAAACAACTTTAACTAATAAAAAACATCCAACTTCTTCCTAAATGTTCAATGTCTGTTTAATCTATTTAAAAGTATTAATCTGCTGGATCTGATTTTGAGGAGGTTTGACAGCGCCACGTGCCGTTAAAAATTAACAACCTCCTATCTCATAATTGTCTGTAAACCATGCATGCATTGTGGTTCAGCTAATGAGTACCTCCTGTTCTGGATTTTGCATTCATGTTGACAAAACAAATTGGTTTTGTGCAATCTGCTTGCTACTGCATCAAAAACAAAATCACGGGGAGAATTAACCAAATGCCATCGTTTGCTGCTCTTATTGGACCTTCAAACTGTGCGTCTGCTGCTTTGTATTAGAGGAGCTTTCAGAACTTGCAAAGATGCTGTAAGAGTCATGTCAAATCACTAAATGCAACATGAGTCAGCAAGAGGAACAGATGTGACTTATGCACAGATAAGAGGCCTAGAAGAAGGGAAGGTACAAGCATAGTGGTCAAAATACAACAATGCATCATGAAGGATGAGGAGTCGTGATATGCAACAGACACTCTACACATCAGCCGGCAGTGGACTGCAGAAGAGGCGAGTTCACAAGACTCGTCGTCGGTATCTTTGTTAACCACGGCTAATTCTTTTCTCCTTCAGGCCACAAACTCCATAAACAGTTTCTTCCTCCTCCTCCTGCATAATCACGTCTCTACCGTGTTAATCCATGCGGAAGCTGTGATAGTTTGCTTTTGCAGATGATTAAACCCTGTCAAAATAGCACCAAGGAAACAATGAATACCAAACAGGGCCCTGCCGACTTTATATTTTATTTTCTCGCTCAAATTGTCAAGTGTGAAAACTGCTGAGGAGGGAAGGGTACATCTATCTTTCTCTACGCTGCCATCTCGGCGCCGTCGGCGTCCGTCCGGGCATGACTGTGGGCCGACGTCGAGGACGAAAAGGGTGGGTGGGGGTCGGCAAAATAAAGTGTTGACAGAAATGGGGAAAAAGGTGACCACTGATTGCCCTGCAACACTGCGCATCTTACACTGTTATCAAAAACAAGATCTTAGGCAATTAAACTCATCCTCTGGCCCTGTGGGGACATTGATGTAGCAGTGACAGATAAGAATGAGTTCACACTAAGCATGCTTGGAGCGCTATATTCAGTCTTCTTTTAGTTTGGTTCACTTGAGTGAAAACAGATGATCACATTCGACCTTGGGTGGCATTAAACAACCACAACAAAAAAAAAGGACAGGCTGGTCTGTTTGAAATAATTTCACTGACTGAGTCATCAATATATGCTGTAAGAAAAGCGTAGCCTAAGCACCCTCATGCATAATCACATCCTGCAGCTCTTCCTGGGGGATCCTGCATAGCCAGATGGGAAGCCTAATCCCTCCAGTGTATTCAAGGTTCGCCCTGGGGTTTCCTCCAAATTGCCCTAACCAGAACACCTCCTTAGGGATGCATGCAAGAGGAATCCTGATCAGAGGGCTGAGCCACCTAAACGAACGCTTTCCAGAATAAAGAAGCAACAAAACCCTTCCCTGATTTGCAAGACCGTTAACCTCTTTTCTGAATACTGATTCTATTTAGCTTTAATTTTTAGTCATTCGCCAGTATAGCAATTTGATAGAAGATGGTGAATTCCATGCGCAGATATTTTGAAGGTGAATGTTCTGCACTTTTTTCAGTTTCACTACCACTCAGCAACTAGTCGGCAAGCTTTACATGCAAACAACAGGTGACTGCAGCAATCTGTTAGCGACGTTTTTTGCTGCACACTCTTTACTACTGATTTCACCTAATTGCAGCAAGCAACCATTCACCAACCAGTCAAGGATTGCATTTGATATCCTAGCATGTGGAAGTTACCATGGGGTCACCAATTGGTCTGTAAAGCGAGAAAGTGAAACCAAAGCAAAACTAAGAAAAAGGGATACAAAGCAAGCTGGAAAAAGAACAATAACTCTAACACATGAACATGTGATATATATTACATGTAATGTTTTAATTGCAGAGTTCATGAAAGCATCAGGCTGGGCATTTCAGAGGCTAAGACCCAGAAGGTGATGTATTAATGATCATTTGACTAAATAGTAATATCGCAGCTTTATTAGGCAAGTCCAAGTATGTTGGTACAATGTTGCACTTTCCTTCAGAAAGTTATGATGAGATCTTAAGAGAGTCCTGTCGTGGAGCATCTCTAGTGTCTGTAGTCAGCTTCCTCCACTCGGCCGCCCCGCCTCCCTCCCCTGCCTTCAGCACCAGCACCCCCTAAGGCAAAACTCCCTCTCCAGCTGAGTCTGGAGGCTAGACCCACAATTCCTCCTCCTCCTCCTCACTCTGCACTCCCCAGCTGACCCAGTTTCTCCACACTGAGTCAAAGCTGGGAAAAAGGTGCAGAAAATTTCCCCTAGTTCCATGGAAAAGTGAGCAAGAAGAGCAGAGAGAGACAGACAGAAACCTGCCCTTGAGGGGGGGAAAGACAGCCCAGGGTATTACTGAATCCTTCTCCCAAAGATAAGGATTAGCTTTGATCTGACATAAATGCTTTGTGGCTCAATATTCCCATACACCCAGTCGCTCTCCCTCTTTTCTTCCCTCCTGACTGCAAATGCTTTCCTCCTCTGCTTTACATCAGTTCAGGATTTTCACTTTCCAAGTGACTTTTTCGCTCTCCTCCCTTTGGCCTTTTCCTTTCTATGCATTTTGTCAACGCCATTGATGAAAATAAAGCCACATGATATAAAAATACAGCATAGACTTGTAAAATAAGAAAAGTGCATTTTGTTTTAGTTTAATAAAATTGTCAAAAAGACTAATACAATAGCAGGTTTGAATGAATAGCCTGTGCTGTACAGTTGAGTAAGTCATAACCACAAACCCACTCCAAAACCCTGCGACGTAACCTGACATCACTCCCTCTGGAAATTTAACTCTCAGGAAATGTTGCATCGACACAACCTGTAACTATTGTGGTTTTTGAGTCCAGTTCTGGCCAACCACAGTGTGTGTGAAAGGTCAGTGGTTGGTGGTTCCTGCAGTCATTTATACGATCTACAATAAATCATTAGATCTATTAATGCAAACAATGAGCCTTATTTATTGCATTTACACTAAACTTTACTAGTTTTCCCTGGTGCCTTTTACTTTTTGCTCACACACTTGTTTAATTTAATAATATAATAATAATTATAAGAATAAAAACATATTTTGACTATAGAAACTTCCACACACTCCCACGCTTCATTAATTTCCTTGTGTTGTTATACTGTGTTTAGACCTTGAAGCCACATTACAGATCCACATATAAACAATGTTTGTGTTTTTTAAGGGTTAGACAGTGACAGACCGCCATGAACTGCTGTAGTAATTATCGACTTCTGGTGTGTTCGTGTTCAGAGTGCAGTTCAAATGTTAATTAAAGCATTCTTTCTGTAGCTGTGTAAGACATGAAGCCTGGGAAGGGCTAAAAAAAAAAACAAAATGTAATTTTAATACATAAGTACAAACACTGTTAAGTGCATCTGGTTGCAACAACTAGAAGACTTAGGAGGACATTGGCCCCACTTGGGCTAAGGGGTGACTGCAGTTGGCATCTACCCTGAAGGTTTTGGGTCTAGCCCAGCGGTCCCCAACCTTTTTTGCGCCACGGATTGGTTTATGCCTGACAATATTTTCACAGACCATCTTTTAAGGTATCGCAGATACAACAAAATAAAACCAGTACCGGTACCAAAAAAAGATTTATTTATAACACACAGGAAAAGACCCAGGGAAACTGAATTGACATAAAAATGATTTAAAAAATAAATAAAGCTAAAAACCGATAAAAACCCTGAAAACCATCAATTTCACACCCGAGCCTCAACTCTCGCGGCCCGGTACCAAACGACTCAGTCCGTTGGTCTAGCCCAGTCAGGATGTGCGATTTAGCCCTTCTCTTTGTTCTCTTTAGTGATAAAAATGTCGTTCTTCAGATTGTGTAGCTAGCTTTAAAGCTTTAAACGAAATTGCAATTGTAACTGCAAGTGTGAGTGTTTCCATGGAAAAAGCAGAGACGAACTGATGTGTGCTCACGCTCGGATCGTTCATCGGAGTGTGAGCATAGTCCAACCGGGGAGTGGGCAGAAGGGGACACTCGGGATTGGATACAGCACAGAGCAACCTCTGTTTGTGACAGAGCGCACAAACTCCTCTTTAAAGTGTTCACAGAGGTCAGCAGAAGGCTCTTTTCCCACAGACCTTTTTGCAACCACAAGTATTGCCCCCTAGTGGTCTTTAACAGAGTGCAGGTTTAACATACTTTCTTAGCTTAACTTTGTAGACCTGAAAGCTTTGTCTATCTTTTACACTGCCTGCAGCATCATTTTTATGTATTTTTTGTAAAAAAAATTTAACATTTGTGTGAATAAAGAAAGTAATTAAAGTCTTTTTTTAGTTTTAACATGATAGAAGAGAATTGGTTGCAGTTCTGGGAAACAGAAAAAGATTTACAATACCCACACGGGATAAAAGTACACGTGTATCATTATCATTCCCAATGCACTTTATGTACACAACAACCACCACCACGGGGTATTTCTCTGTAAATTATAACTGTCTGCGCATAGTATAATATTTTGCGTACACTACACTAGTTTTCTTATTTATATTTTTTATATTTTTATTTTTCTAATACATCTCTAATTTTATTCTGTCCCTTGCGGTAATGAGTGAATTTCCCCAGTGTGGGATTAAATAAAGTCAGTGTCTATAATTAGCACAGATTATTTATGTTTTGGATTAATTTTTCAAAATCCATCACCACCATTTTCCAAAATCTGTCACCATCATCGTCACAATCTGTCATGTCTGGGTTTTAGTTGTTTTTTTGTTGTTGTTCCCTGAAAATGGGGAGGGATGATAATAGAAAATCAGCCACACGGTATCGTTTTCTCAGCCTGTAAGAAAAAAAAAAAAAAGGTCCTTGTCTGCTCTCAAGGAGCGTTGTGAGGCCATGAAATAACAGCAAGGAGCTGGAGGACCAAACGCGGCTGCGACTTAACAATATGATTTATCGATTCAACTGAGCTGTAACCAGGACAACCTGGCTGACCCACTTACTGTCACACCTACATACTGTGGATATGCAACAACGAAATATCCACAAAAGGTCCAACAGGAGCAGCGTTGAACAACAGCAACCTGAGACTGAAGCGCACCTGGAGACGGTTTGTTTGAAGGAAAGTTTACAGCGTGGGAGGAGAGAATGATGTCCGATTTAGTGACGATGCAGAGTGACCGAGCGGCAGCCTCCGTAGGCCCATCGCGCCTGTGGTCCTCTGGGTGTGACCAACAGAAAACAACCCCTCCCCACGGGGCCTCCGCACACAAACGAGGAGGAGGACAGAAAAAGTGTTCCTTCTCGCAGACAGGAGTTAAAAATAACCACAACAGCCACAGCTCCACATGGCCGACATAATAAAGAAGCTGGAAGCAG
>NW_005187438.1:259253-310670 GCF_000239375.1 Pundamilia nyererei | reverse complement strand
GTTGGGGAGAGCTTTGCTAATCCGGCGGTT
The DNA here is from genome assembly GCF_000239375.1 of Pundamilia nyererei. Lineage (NCBI taxonomy): Eukaryota > Metazoa > Chordata > Actinopteri > Cichliformes > Cichlidae > Pundamilia > Pundamilia nyererei. The sequence goes on along the minus strand of NW_005187438.1, from coordinate 310,640 downwards.
TGCACCCATGAAATGTCAGTGAGCTGATGATGTACAGTGTGAGCTCGAGGGAGACAAAAGAGCAGAAGACAAAGGAAATTCCTGAAAGGGTTGATAGTTTGTTTTGGCATATTTGGTTTTTTAAAATACTACAGACAAAAAAACTCAGGTGAGGTCAAAACAAAAGCAACACCTCGACCCACAAGAGCCAACATGATGCTTCAACTAACAAACTGACACACAAACTTAGTGTTCATGTGTCTAAAGGATCCTAAGTCACTGCTAACCAGATCTCTTAGGAACTGAAGTGTTCTTCTACACTAACAAAATGACATTTAAAAACAAAAAACAAAACAAAAAAATATTAAATCAATGCTGTCAGCTCAATGTTTTTGTCAGATTTCAACCAGATTTGCCCAGATTGAGGTTGGGAAAAATTAGACCGCAATCAGAAACTGATCTATTTTTAATTTTTCTTTTTACTTTGAAGTTGAGAACAAATAAAACCACAAACATTACTGTCAGGAGGACTGGACACGGGTTCATGTATCTAAAAGTCTAAAAATGAGAAAATTAAAGCACTCACCCAGTACAAGTCGTAATGAAAATTAAGCTAATTAATGTCATATTGAACACAACGGTGTCCAATAAATTGTTGCATTTGGCCGTCATAATCTTTATGAGAACAGCTGATCATGACTTGTGATTTTCTCACATGTCACTGCTTCCAAGAGGCCAGAATTTAAACAATCTGAAAATATCCTCCACACCATTACACCACCATCACCAGCAGCAGCCTGAACTGTTGAAACAAGGCAGGATGGATTCATGCTTCCATGTTACTTAAGCCACATTCTGAGCCTACCATCATGTTACCACCGTGTTGCAGCAGAGACTCAACAGACCAGACAGCGTGTCTTTAATCCTCTGCTGTCCCGTGTGGGTGAGCCTGTTTGAATTATAGACTCAGTTTGCTGTTCTTAGCTGACAGGAGTGCCATCCAGTGTGGTTTTCTGCTGCTGTAGCTTCAAGCTTTGGTTTGTTGTGCATTCATTGATGTTCTTCTGGATACATTGGATGTAATAAATGGTTGTTTGAGCTACTGTTGCCTTCCTATCCGCTCAAAGCAGTCTGGCCATTCTCTGCTGACCTCTGACATCAACACATTTTCACCCAGAGAAACAACACTCACTGGATATTTTCTCTTTTGTGGGTTAAACCTTAGTTGTGTGAGAAAATCCCAGCAGATCAACAGTTGCTGAAATACTCACACCAGTACTTCTCAACCACATCTGCATGCTAAATTGCTGCCAATCACATATTTGCATCAATGAGGAGTTGCCAGTGAATGTAACTCGTCAGTTTTGTCAGAACAATCTGGAAAACCCTGAAAACGTATTTCTGCAGCAGCTTCCTAACAATAAATTTGCTTCTGATCCACCATCATGAACAAACAACTCAAACCAACATCAAAGAGCTGAAGCACCTGCGTTCTCCCCCGGCAAACATCTATGAAATGGCAGTGTTGCCTCCAGGGTCACTGCAATAGGTTACTACTGATTAGTGTGAAAATTGGTGTGGAAATCTGTGCTGTGGCCCTGCTACCATTGTTAAAAAACAATCAATTCAACCTGTGAAAAACCAGTTTCATCCAGTTAACCCACTTATTCATCCACAACTGCATCCAGATTTGCTTTTAATAAACACACAGACAGACGCTGATGTAGCTCACTGCTGGAACTCATCGCTCACCTCCACCCCACTTTGCTTTTTTCACCTGTGTCGCCTTCAGTGTCAAACAAACTGACCAGCATAGCTGCAGAGTGCCAACATCACCGCTTTAATGTATTCCGTGACATGACAGACAAATGGGGATAAAGTGTTGGTTTTACTGCAGCTAATCATCACTAATGTATTCCAATTTTTTTAATCTTTCCATCAACATTCATGTTTTCAGCTGCAGGCTCTTTGCAACAACATAAATGTTATAGTGCGAATAAACATGCCAAATCAAACGTGCTCTCCTCTGCTGTGTGTCAGGACTGCAGGCATTGTGCTGAGGCAGCGTTTGCATAAAGCTGCTGTGTCGATTTTCTCTCCCACACATCACGAGTCTGGATGGGTCAACACTTCTCCTCCAGAGTACATTTAACTGAAGGTGAAGTGGTCAAGCAGGAGCTGCTGGGGTTAAGGCTCAAGCAGCTGTGTGTGCGCGCGTATGTGCGTGTGTTTTAATCCAAAACTCATCAATTTCGTTAAACTGCAGCCCATTTTTCATACACATTTCATGTTAACTGCACAGGCGAGAAGGGCAAAGAACAGGCTGTCCTTGAGACGTTACATTTTACAGTACATATGTGAATGTGGGCTCAAGAGTAGAGTACAGAATGAGGACCAGTTTTTGATTTTAGTGGGCATGGAGGCCCACTGTGCATAATGGGCACAGTGCAGAGGTTCAAGTGTTAAGGGGGACACACCTGAAAAGTTGTGATGTTCTGTACAGTACTGTGTGGTATAATTTCATTCATCTTCTTTTGGCTATTCTTTTTAGTGGTCACCACATCTGCCTCCATCTCACCTGTTCTAACAACTGTCTGCATGTCCTCCTTCACTACATCCATAAACCTTTTCTGTGGTCTTTCACTTTTACTCCTGCCAGGAACCTCTATTTTCAACATCCTTTGTTCAATGCATCCACTATCTCTCTTGTGCACTTGTCCAAACTCTTTCCTCTCTAACCTGCTTAACCTGAGCTGATGTGCTTCTTGTTTATCCTGTCCATTCCACTCAATGGAAATCACAATAAAAATCTTATCATCTTCAGTTTGGCCTCCTGTCTTGTCCATGCTACAGTCTCCGAATCTTAGATAAGTCCTGCAAGTAAGTCCTGGTATTATCTTGTAAATGTTCCCTTTCATTCTCTCCTTCTTTCATCTCCACCCACTCCACCCTGCCGGCACTCTGTTCTTTGCCTCTCTTCTCCACTGTTTCTTGTATGCAAATTTTATCCACTTTACTCTATTTGCTTCTTATACCCGTCTCCCTCTCATTCATACACATGTATTCTTTCAAGCTTCTACTGACACTCAATCCTTTTCTTTCTACAACATACCTCCACCTCTCCAGGCTCTCTTCCACCTGCTCCCCACCCTTACTACAGATCAATATTATCTGTAAACATCATAGTCCACGGAGACTCCCAGCCAGCCTCATCTAGCAGTCTGTCCACCACCACTGCAAACAAAAAAGTGCTCAGATCTGTGATGTAATCCCACCCCCACCTTGAGCCCATCTGTCACTCCTATCACAAACATCACAACTGTCTCGCTGTCCTCATGCACGTCCTGCACCACCCTCGCTTACCTCTCTGCCTCTCCTGGCTTCGTTATGGTGTACCACAGTTCCTCTCTTGGTAGTTTATCATATGCTTTCTCTAAAGCCACAATAACACCATGAAACTCCTTCTGACCTCTCTACACTTCTCCATCAACACCCTCAAAGGAAACATTGCATCAGTAGTGCTGCTTGCTGATCATCACCTCTCCCCTTAACTTGGCTTCAACAACTCTTTCCCATAGCTTCATGGCATGGCTCATCAGCTTTATTGCTCTGCAGTAGCTACAGCTCTGCATCTTACTCTTGTATTTGGAATCAGTACTTGTGGGATTTTAGGTTTTGGAGTACTGGTGAACAGAAAAGATATAAACTGTGGCTTTTAAAATGTCACGGGCACATTTTATTATTGGTCACTAGTAGCACCGAAAAGAACATTTTTTTTCCTTGTTACACTAAATGATATAAATCATAAACATTCATGCAAAAGAAGAATTAAAAATCTGCAGCTAAGCCTATTGAACAGACCAAACACAATGACACACACACTGTCACAAGCTAGCTGCTGGGTTACTGTGCTGCTTTAAACAGTAAAGACAGATACAGTAAAAGAAAGTAGAGAGGCTGTGTGCTTGACTCAGAAAGGGTAAGGTGAACCAAAGATAATGAGTTACTGAAGACAGAAGAATTTCTATCCCAGAATTGGGAAGAACGACTCCAAGCTGAGTTTGTTTCTAAGCTTCTCGCTGTGATCAAAGTGCAAACTACTGCTTCCCTAATGCTTCTTTACAACAGCAGCTTAACCAAACCTGAGTCCACATTAGTAATCGTACCGTTTTTCTCTGCGTATTTAAGCATATATTACGTGCACACATTAGCTGACACTGTTGTATCTGCGCGTTTCTTTCTGTGCATCACATATAATGTGATAGTGTTGCACTGTGTATATGTGTGTCAGCAGAGCAGATGGAGCGTCTGAAAGAGGCCTGTGCAGCCGACCACTGCAGGATACATTATGGCAATTTCCAGCTTGAGAAGCCAGAGAGAGTCAGAGCTGGCAGAACTGCTGGATGGATTCCCTGCACCAGCACAGGTCTGCCTGTGCAGCACTGTCCGTCACATCAACTCCCGCAATGCTGGGAGGTTACCTGGTGAGAACTGACTTCATCCAGTACCTCTCTCCAGGTACAAAAACAAAGTCTGAACTTAAAATCAGCTATAAAAGCCAGTGAGAATTTAGACAAAACTAATGTCAGCTGCATTTCAGTTTCAACTGTAGTTTAATTATAAAGCATAACAACAATTCATCCCAGGATGATTTACAGTGACTTACAGAGTCCATTATATTACAGATGGATAATTCAACCTTATAAACTTAAAACTGAAAACTTTTTTAAATGTATCGCTTTCTCCAATAAATATAAGACCAGAAAGCACACTTCTACTGAAGCCACAGACTGGTTATGAAGACTTGAGTTGACAATCTTTGCAGTCAACAACATGAAACTGGATGCTTTCCCTGGTTTATTAACTTTTCTGACTACAACAACACAATATGTACATCACGTTTTAATGTATGAGACTATAAACTTGCACACTGACCTTGTAAAAGCCTCAAAAATCTTTTTAGTGAAATAAAAGATCGATTGAGCAGAGGACACAACTGCTGCCGGCCATTAAAAAGAAGCCCAGTTTAAGTCGCTTTCAGGATTGGCTTCATGTTTCAGCCCATGAAGCTTCATCCATCCTTCAAACTGCCTATGACTACAGCATGATGCATCCCTTCAACTTTCACAGAGGTCACAGTAAGTCCAAAAAACTCCCTCTGGAAAACTAATCAATGTTCCTCTCTGCTCTTTGATGAGAGGCATCTCTATCCTGAGAAAACATGCAATTTTTAAAGCAGAAAAAGGTCATCGCTGCGACTACAGCAGCCGGAGGCTCGATCTACATCTGCAGATTCAAATAAAGATCCAGGAGCTTGGAGATAAAGGCAAGCGCAGCAGCTCTGGCTAAACTTCAAAACAGCACTGACAGTTTTAATTAAGCTAATCTGCTTACAGAAATTATGTAAATGAGGATCACACAAATTATCAACTGTGGGACAATGGCACTGTTATTATTTTATGTTGTTTCCTGGAAGAAGAAGAAAAGTTTGAATAATATTTCAAAAACAAAGAAAAACTTTCAGAGGTTAATGCAGTCTCCAGATGACTCATAGCTCATAATGTGCTTTTTTCCTCTCATGGCAGAAATAATTTTGTACCATCAGGTCTTCAAATGGAGCACATCTCGCTGCAGAATGAAACACTTCAATTCACTTATTAAATAACAGAGTTCACAGGCGAGGTGATGGCATTTAAGGACAGGCCGTGAGGCTGTGAGAAGACATTTGAGAGAACCAAAAAAAAAACAGAAACCATAATCACAGGTGTATGAAGAAGAGCTTTTCTCTGTCTCTCTGTGTTTTTGCCCTGATTTGTGGGTTTTAAGCCTGACAGGAAGTGGTAAATAAGACTCTCTGGTACCTGAGATAATGCACCTCGACCCCGATCCCTCAGTATGAGCTCATTCGCACATCAGGAAGCAGCACAGCAGGAATCTGTGTGCATGTTGGTGTAGGTGTTCATGTGTGTGTGCGTCCATTTGCAGCATTTTCACAGCACAAGCTCTAAAAACTCCAAGCTTGAGTGTCTTTTAGAAGCTCGGCAGGAAAACATTCAGGGAAAAAAAAAGAAGAAGAAAAAAAGAACCAGTCGATTAGAGAGTCATCACACGTATCGCCTCCTCTTCAACCTGCACCTTGGCTCGCACATCCATCGACGGCAGCGCTGCCAGCTAACGCTTTCAAGAGTCTGTCAGTCAGTTTGAAGCGCGTTTGGAAACCGTGGCACGTTGTTAGGAGACACGGGTTGTCATATCGTGGATGTTTTGTCAAAGACTCGCTCCGAGGGCGTCGGGGAAACGACCGGCGGTGGGAGAACTGATGAGGTGACAGCGGCATATTTTTAGAGCTGCCCTCAAACCTTTACATGTCACCTTGTCACCATTAACACCTCTATATCGTCGCTGGCGCTTTGACACGTTAATTATGGGCGAACCCAAACAAACGTCGTCTACTCCCACACGCACAAGAAAACCAGAAGAAGGCCTGAGGATTAATTCTGCGTATTTCAGTGTAATTTAATGCTTTGTGACAACTTAATTATTTCACAGAACGTAAACAAATATTTTCTTTTTGTTTTACTCAGCAGTAATTGCTGCAATAAACAAGGTTTACCTTATCACTATGAAGGAAATGGAAATTTTCATTTGGTAGAATAATGACACCAGCAGAGTTTAGACAGGTTTCTTATGATTCTGATTAGAGAAAGACACTAAATTGAAATCTATGGGAGAAATATGTGGCAAAAAAAAAAAAATAGTGGTAAAAGTATTTTGCAGACATGTGACCACTAACCAAATGAAATTACCTTTGGTCATGTGAGAAGAGAATAAAGGCCCAGAGATTAATCCTCAACCAGCAGTTAGCCACCGGTTGTGAGGGGAAAAATTCGCCTGACTGGTTCTGAGTGTTTGCTAAAACTGAGCCACACCAGACCAGTCCGTGATCCTGTGGCAACCAAAACTCACAAGAGAAACATTTATATTCCCAAACTGGTTTTCAAAAGCCTCCCTGTGATTGCGTTGGTTGCTAGCATATTGTTGCAAATGTAGTTGTAGCTTGAATGGAAGTGACTCAGCTGGTAGTTAATGAGTTGTTACAGACAAACATGACAAACTACAGGTAACCATAGTTCACCAATTAATGCTTACAGGTACAAGCTTCTTAAAGCCGGTAAGTACGGCAATGTTATGCTCTCCATAACCTTTAATTCATGAACTATAGTTTGACTTTAATGCTTGTTCTCATTAAATGCAGCACTTCCTTCTAAATACTACACAATTTCTGTAGGACAGCAAGTTTTATGGTCAGGTCAAATATAGTCTGTATTTGCAATGTCTGAAATGTCAAATTCACTCTCATACACATCAGCTATCATTTCTAAAAGGGGCAGGATTGTCATGTTGTTCCTTCTGTCTTTTATTCTAAAAGAGAATGAAAGATAAACAAAAGACTAAATATAGTAAAGAGCAGAGCATAAAATTAGTGATTTCAAGTATGTAACTTATGTCTGACATGACCTAATGCGGAGAAAATAAAAGGCAAACCAGAGTCTAACTAGTGTCTTTAGGGTCTCTCGACGGGCAGTACAAACTCACCCAGACAGAAGCGGATTCCAACTTATTCCGATCAGTCGTGGTGCTCAAATCACAAATGAATCAGGGCCAAAAGGATCGCTGTTAGGAGAAAAGGACAAAAGACAAACTGTCAGTACTGGCCCCGATTGAAGAGCTGCCTCTATGGAGGCCTGAATAAGTTGAGGGGTTAAAGCCTCAAAAGAGGAGTGAACTGATGATCCACTTCTTTCATATTTTGCTAAAGAATCTCAGGTCAGGCACACCTACAGTTTGAGGGGATCGGCCTCTGATCGCTGAAGAACTGCCAAAAATAACTTATGTCTATTTATGGCTTAATAACATCACTGGTTCCAACCCTGGTGTCCCCTCCCCCCCTGACATGCTCAGATGTCCAGATCACCAAATCTAGACCACAAACTCCTCAATCTGGGCTGAACCCAGCCACACTAAACACAAACTTTATTGTTTTGGTCTCTAACTAAAGCTCAACACCACTGCTGAGTGTTTGAATATGGATTTGCTATCCAATCACTCTTGATCAAGATCTAGAGACATTTAAACTTTTTTTTTGAAAAAGGGAGCAATCCACAATGTTAAAAAAAAGTTTAATCATGGATGGGTACAGCTTAGCATTAATTATTATTAAAATAAAAACAAAATCATGTTTCAAACTCAACTTCAAACACAAATCTCATCTTTCCAGTAAAATAAGAAAAATATATTAGATCATAGGTGTCGGATAAGAAAATGTGAAACTCATCTTTACATTCATTATTAGCACTCAGGCATGCCATTATCTGCTGTGTAATGTCCCCGACTCTTTACTAAGAGGCACTCCACAGATCCTGTGTTATCCAACAGCAAGTTCAACCTTCATGCATTAATTTCCTCTCTATAGTAAGCTGTATTTAAATGGTGGATTATTTTCCTTTTCAGAGTAACGCCCGTCCCATTAGCTGCGATCGTGTCAAACCGCCATTAAAGCAAATGCATAATAGCCAGTTTCCATTCAATGAAATCAAGGTTTAACATGCCAATGAAACACAGGAACATTGTTGTGAATTACATGAAAAGCCTCGAGGAGGATTGAGTGGCCTGAGATGGCGAAGTCGTAGGATGATGGAGTATGTGCTGTTGCCAAGCAATTGGTCCAAAGACAGATGTCAGAAATGAACTGCGTCCTTTACCAATGACAGCTCAGTAATCCATATTGTAAACAGGCATTAAAGTATATCTGATGGTTTGGGAAAATGTGGAAAACATCCCAGTTTTTGTCTTTTCATGCTTTTACTTTCAACACAACATTTATACACGTTTCATTAAAAAAAAATAATAATAAATTCCTGCCAATCTTACTTCTGAAAAAGCTGTCAGGTTGGGGTTACACGTGTGAACAAGTTGGAATATTTTCTGACACAGGATGAAAAAGAAGCGTGTCCCACTTTGACACTTGCTCGAGGGTTTTTCTGTCTGGCATTGGCAACAACAACAGGTTGTTTTCCCTCCAAGTCCTTGCGGAAACGTGTAATGCGATTTCCAGTTCGGCTCACTTTCCTCTCTCGCTCTCCCCTCAGTAAAATTCAGCATGTGTCGAGTGGGATGGAGGGAAATAACAACAGGAAACTGTGCTCTGAATCCAGCTGTAAAGTGCTGAGAGGACGATGGTAAATATCACCTTTAATTCCAGTGTTTTAAGGTACTGCAAAAAAAAAAAAATAAAATAAAATAAAAAGAAGGACTGCAAAATCCTATCTACTGATATGAGCGAACCATGAGTACTGATATGTAAAAGACCCCCCGCTCTTCCATTGGCCATTTTGTTTCTAATTATGATCGCTTAGTCTTTTTTTTTTTTTTTAAATCTCTTTCTAGTCAGTCTTCAAGTGAGGTCTTTTTGTATCTCATTATTTTTGTTTTGCATCTTTGTGGTTGTTCTACATCTCTTCAGGGCTGGATTGCATCTTTATAGTCAGTGATTCATGATTTTTTTTGTAACATGTTCTTGTTTTTTCATCTTTTTATTGTTTCCTTAAGTTCCTTTTATTTTTCCATCTTTTTGAGAAAGTTTTGAGGAAGTCTCTTGGAATGGTTTGATTCCTTTTGCAAGTTTGCTTTATATAGTTTACACCTTATGAAAGGGGTTAGTTACCACAATAAGGCAAAGCTTTTACTTTGAAGGCTAACAGGCTGGAGTGAATCTGAAAAGTGCAAACCAGAAACCAGAAACTGGAAACAGTGGGTAGCTTGTGAGTGTTTGCAGACAAATCAGTGTGTACCATGCAAACTATTGACAACCAAGCCTAAGCGAAACTGTCTAAATCAACTGCGCCAAGGCCAGCAACCACTTGAAAAATGGTTGGAAATGGGAATGCACATTTTTTCCTCGCCCCCCAGAGGTTGCCAGGGGGTCACTGCCTAGATGACTAAGGCATTAGTTTGGTGTGCTCTAGTCTCCCATACTTTCAGCCAGAAAGTGAATAAACTCAGATTATAAAATGCAAAGTTAGACACTGTGAGCAACAATGTCACTTTTGGTAGCACACATAACATAACTGTCTTATCAAAGCTCTTAAACTGACAGCCCAACAACTCTTATCTTATCTTAAGACTCCAACCTCAAATGATGTGCACTGGCATCACCTACCTCAAGAGAAAATCTTATCAAAGAAGAACCAAAGGCCTTCGTTCCACATTCTGAACCTTAATCACGACTCAAAATTGTTCTTCATAGCAAGTAGGCTCCAGATATGTCAGGGTAAACCTGTCTTTTTGTTTCTGTGTGCCTGAAGATATTTTTCAATAAGCACCAGTCTCAGAAAGCTCTGTTTTCACCCCCAATAACATTGACTTTCAGGCAAGATGACGTAACTCTATATTATAATCCTAAATCCTTTGAGTATAAACCAATTAAGACTATTTAATCCTTCTGTTTCAAGTGAAAATTGAAATCTTAAAAACAAGGAAAAGAAGAAACACCAGAACAGAGAGCAGAAATCTTTAAGTAGCAGCTGTGGTGTCTCTGGAAGGACAAAGGAAAGCTGTCTGTGTTGTAAAACTGCAAATGAAACAAAACTCCTCAAACACATTCTACATTAGGGAAAGTAAAGGCTATTGTTTTGAAGGACTATGTGGCCAGTTTATAGATAAAAATGGGAAAAGCAAGTTAAACAGTATTTCATAAATTCGCCGCCTGCTGTGCCACCTGCGAACACAGTTTAGACTTTGAGGAATGGCCGGGATGTTGCCACTCTCCCTCCCCGTTCATCTCTTTTAGTGAGACAGACTGTGTTGAGGCTGAGGACATCTTTGGCACTCAGCCTAGGATAGAAATATTCCACAGAGGCCGATGTCAGCGTGGACACCTTCAGCTGGTGAAAACGCAAAGCGAGTCAATACCCTGATTGGCAGGTAGCTCCTGAGTCACAGGTCAGGACAACTACTAATAAATCCATCAGGACGCAGTGCAAACCGATACCGTAACCTCTTAATCTCTTTAACGAGCCTTATCAACAAATAAATGGAAAGATACTGTGTCACCTTTAATCAATGTTAACATTCAGTTCTGTTAGGAAAAGGTGACATTATGGCCTTTTAGACTCATTTTTATTAATAAAAATTCAATTTTACACATTTGTACTGTTTAATTCACCAAAACTTGTTTTGATTTCTCTAATTTCATCTTCTTTGCAGCCCCGATTTCCCTTTGTCCTCTAACAGCTTTGTTGGGGGCTGTTTAGTTAGTTTAGATTTTATGGCCATTCAGAATAAGAGAAAATGATCAGTGCATATATCTCTACAAAGTACTGTTACTGGAAGTAATGGCTCCAACCTAAGACATCTGATTGTAAATATATCATTGTACTAAGAGAAAGGACCCAAATATAAGACACCGGCAGACGACATAACAAAAGATGAGAATCCATCTGAGGTACGAGAAACAAAAAGGGTGCAAACACCCTGTTGATGCCAGATGTCAAAGGGAAGTGACCAGACTGGGTCAAGCTAACAGGACTGCAACAGTAACTTAAATAACCATTAATTTGAACAAAGGTATGCAGAAGAGCATCTCTGAATGCACAACATGTCAAACCTTGAAACACAGTTTTAGCACAATGTGGTCCTCTTTTGCTATTACACTAGAGGACCACAGTCTGTTTCCTGTTGGGTGCCTCTCCTCTTGGGAAGAACAGAGGCTACAATTCAAAACTGGACAGCAGAAGACTAGACAGATATTGCATAGTCTGATGAATCTCGATTTTTGCTGCAACACCTGGATGGTAGGGTCATTTTTAAGATAAACAACATGGAAGTATAGATCCATTCCGCCTTGTATCAACACTTCAGGCTGGTGTTGGTGGAGCAGCAGTGTGTTTTCTTGACACTTTAGGTCCCCAGGTACCAACTGAGCATCTTTCAGCTGATAGCTGCTCATAGCAGGATAACACACCATGTCACGCAGCTGGTTTCTAGAACATTACAAAGAATTCAACATACACAAATGGCCTCCATAATCACTAGACCTCAATCCAATGTAGCACCTTGGAATGGAATGGAATGAGATATTTTCATCACAGATGTGCACCTAATAAATCTGCAAATCTGTGAGAGTATCATGTCAATATGGACCAAAATCTTGGAGGAATACATACAACAGCCTGTTGAATCTATGCAATGAAGAATTAAGAAAGCAAAAAGATCAAAATTGGTACTACCAAGGTGTAACAAACAAAGTGGACAGTTACTGTGTTTACAAAGTGCACTAATTAGAGAACAAGACAGATACCAGTGCAAGGAAAGAAATAACAGCACGTGAGAACAGTTAACCAGAGGGAAGACAGAGACAGGAAGTAAAAGAGACACAGACAGAAAAGTAACTGCATATAGAGAAAGACATAGAAAAGACCGAGGGAAGCAAAGAAAAAAAATCACAATCCCTGAGACCATGACAAGATTGCAGCTGATCTCAATGAGTGGGAAGAACTGAAAGCTGTTCTTTCCACTCATCTACTTTCCAGCAGCATCAAGTGATCCTTGATGTTGCTGTGAAGCCTGCACAGAAAGTCCTGAATCGTGTTTTTGGTGCAACTGATAAGAAGAAGTATCTAAAAGAAAAACACTATCAGATACTGTCAGGGATGAACTCTGGCACCCTCGCAGTTTATTTGATAGACTAAGGCATACATTGTATCACATTTCTGTAAAAGCGAGTTGCGAAATGAATGCAAGGTTATTACCTTTACATATATGAAATATTAGAACATGTCTGGCCAAGATAACAATACTTGAGAATATGTTATGATCCCATTAAATCAGCAACCTGTGCCAACCAGAAAGGAAATATATAGTCTTGGTGTTTCCGACCTCAGACAGGGAACTGCGGCTTTGACAACTATTTGCACATCAACACACATCAAGAAAACGAAATGAAAAGAAAAAAAACGGCTCAGCCTCGAAGCCTCTCCTTTTTCTGTAGAAGTGAAAACACGGGGCTGGTTTTGAAATAAGAAGCAGTCCTCAGTATGGGGACTGTAAAACAGCTTGCCAGCGCTAAAGAGACTCCTCTCCAGAGGAACCTTGACGTGCATAATTCCCACTTTAAGGGCAGCTTTCATTAGTTTCTGTTGCAGTCAGCCTCCAGAAAATGTCCCCAGATGTTGCCAAATAAAAAGGCTTTGATATTCCTACATGCCTTATCCCTCACTGGCAAGCTCGGTGTGTTTGCTGTGTTTAAAAAGAGCATGGAGTTGATGTGTCGGACAGCTGAGTAGCAACATCAAAGCCCCGCAGCTCTCACATATACAGGTTTGGTTTATACTAACACAGAGGGAAATTTAGAACATATCACTTACGCAATTTTTATACAAGCTAGATTATGAGTCAGATCTCAAACACACTTTTGCTCATTTGGATTACCCCTCGCATCCTATCAGCACTCACTTAAGATAATGGGCCCTGGTGGGGAGGATATAGGATGCACAGTGAGTCCAGGAGCTTATGCATGTTAGTGAATGGGCAGGCGAGGCAGATAAAGGGCTTTAGAAAACAGACCAGTGGTGGCAATTTGACAGGATTAAAGCCTGACGGTGTGTTGTTGTCGTGGTGTCAGGTGTTGCTCGTTACACCCGAGCATGTCGGGGAATCGTGGTGTTAATCTGTGAGCATGTCGAGGTCATCTGAAGTCGTGGTTTAATCCTGCACTCTGGCACAAGGCATGGACGGACCCAACAAAGGCTGCGTTGTTTTGTTTTGTTTTTTAATTCATGCCGTAATCAAAAAGGGAGATTTTGACCATTTCTTGGTGGTAAAAATCTTAAAGAACGTGTTTTAGATCAGATCAGGTCTGTGGCTGCCTGTGATTCATTTAAGTACCACTTAATTTGCACAATAACTACCAGAGAGAAACATGTCAGAGTGACTAATGACTGATTGTCAGGATACAGTTGGCAGAGGTGTGTAAACATAATTTAGTGCAAATGCAAGCTTCAGAATGGAGCTGGAAAAAAATACAGCAGTAATACAAAGACTCTTCTAACAACAACAGTTAGCTAACTAGCTAAAGATTATATGTCATGATGTTGCAGACACAGAGCACTGCTGTATGTTTAAGTATCCTTGGGGGAAGATGCTGAACCCTGAACTGCCCCTGATGAATCAGAGTGTAAGTGTATAAATAGTTGGTTAAAAGCACTTTAAGTTACCAGATATTGTGGGAAAGCACTACACATGTACCAGTCTATGAAATATTAGCACAGGAAAGATGCTAATCTTTGAAATATCAGCAAAGTTCAAGTATCATCGTATGGTAGGAGAGGATGCTGAAAATGGACCAAACTTCTGCCAAGAGCACGTCTGAGATTGATGACTGTATTGTTTTTAGGAGCTGACAGACGAAGCACTGTGGCACGTTTAATAAATGGCAATTTCATTCATTATAGGAGACACTCAGATGTGGACTCTTAAGCAAATGACTGTTCAGGAGATAAAAGGAAATAATGAAAGTCTCTACTGCAGTAAAAAAAATTCTCTAATAGTCTCAGCTGCTTGTTGTATTCTGCCCTAACGGGAGGTTAATCCATCTTGTATTACAATCCTTTGCAATGTAACAGAGAGTGGGGAGTAGTTAGTGGGAAAGACAAAGAACAACACTAGAGGCAGAGAGGCTCGTGTCATTGTCTCTACATCCACATGAGCTGAATGACGCACCTTTGACCTGTACAGACATCACACAGATACGACCGCTGACAAACCCCTGATTACCTCCACCTCCAGCACCACTCTCTCCTGTAGATCACCCCTCTCTTTAAAGCAGTGCAACACACAAGAGCCCCGCAGCTGAGTGAGCTACTATTAAAAAAAAAAAAAAAGAAAAAAAAAAGGCAAATGTCAAACACAAAACACACAGACACACACAAACACACATATTGCACATTCACAGCTGACACGCTTGACCTTCAGTGGTGTCTCCTGAGGCCAAACATGTGAAAGGCTACCTGTGCACACATGCTTTCAAGGTGCCTCTGATGAAATTGGTTCAGCCTCATAGAGCTCCTTTTGTAAAGCCAATTCTCGGGCTTGGCAGTGGACAACCTGGGGAAACAATTGGTTTCCGGAAAGACCTGCAGCTGACAGAGAGAGCTGTGGCTGTAGTGGTCAACGACATGTAGCTTGTATTAAAGAAACACCCCCATGGTAAGAGAAACCAGGAGAACAGTCCTTTAGCCTGCAGACGTCAGGTGATATGTAAATATTATGTACAAAGATTTCCCTGTGTTTGAGTGCACCACTTTCTCCTATACACTGTGACATCATTGCAGTGGCTTACACCAAAGAGAAACAGTCACAAACCAGCCTGGATGAGATCCTCTAATTTGTCCTACGTATTCTCGCTTTTTTGGGGGGGGTGCAGAAAAATTTGACCCAGTTCAAAATTTAAAGCGCATTTTGTAATTTTAATTGTAGCCCAGTGTAGTATATAATAACTGTATAAAACAGACATGACCTTGTCTGATACAGTAGTAGATAATGTAGTTCTAATAGAAGTGGAGGAGTTTAAGTATCTCGGGGTCTTATTCATGAGTGGGTGATTGACAAACGGATGGTTTACAGGAACGGTGGTAAAGAGAGCTGCTGACAATTTACCGGTCAATCTATGTGGTCATAGGGTAGTGATGGATGGATGAGCAGTGTATTCCCTGGCATAGAGCAAGAAGAGGCTGTGAGGTAGACCCAGGGCAAACCAGAAAGATTACGTTTTTCCCGTAGACGAGCTGGAGGCAGCTGTTGGTGAGAGGGCGGTCTGGAGTTTTCTGCCAGCTACTGCCGCCATGACCACAACCCAGAAAATCAGTACTAGATGGATGGATGAATGGATGGGTGGATGGATGAACGGATGGGTGAGTGGATGAACGGACGAATTGGTGGATGGATGGGTGGATTGGTGGATGAATGAATGAATGAATGGATGGGTGGGTGAGTGGGTAGATGGGTGAGTGGATGGATGGATGGATGGATGGATGGATGGATGGGTGAGTAGGTGGATGAGTGAGTGGATGGACGGACGGACGAATAGATGGATGATTGAGTGGATGAATGGATGGATTGGTGGATGGGTGGGTGAGTGGGTAGATGGGTGAGTGGGAGGATGAATGAGTGGATGGATGGATGGATGGATGGATGGATGGATGGATGGATGGGTGAGTGGGAGGATGAGTGGATGGATGGATGGATGGGTCAGTGGGAGGATGAGTGAGTGGATGGATGGATGGATGGATGGATGATTGAGTGGATGGACATACGGATGGACAGATTTCAGCTGGTCATTTAGTTTATTTTAAGAGTTGACTGAAGAGGATTTGCGACCCAAATGCAATCAGCTGATTAACAAAGCATCAGAAAGTGACTCAATCATTAATTTCGTCCTTTGTAAGATGCACAGACTTCAGAGTGTTTGTGATGTGCTGCTTTTCTTTATCACACTTGCACAGCACACGCTGTTCTCGGACAGCAGCACAGGTGTGGATGGACGCTGGTGAGGAAAATGAGCTACATTAACACCTGCTGAGGCATTCTGCGCAGTAACCTAAATGTTAATGACTCGAGCAGTTGGCAAGAAAATGGACGGGATAACAAGCTCTGACGAGGCCTGTCGAGTTAATCAATGGCCATGACATCCGATGAGACCGTTGCAAAGGACCAGACAAACACACAAAGGTGCAGTCAATGAAGAGCACAATGTCATCTCAGCAAGTGACAGCTCAGCAGCCAGAAGTGAGAAGGAGGAAAACTGTTTTACAGAGTCAATGTCTGATGAAATGCACCACATCCACTCCAAGATTCCTCAAATGGAAGCAGAGTGGAGGGGGGTTTCACAGCAGGAGGATCGGTGTGTTACAGAGCAAATAAATCAGCCACTTGGCATCGAATGTCGTCAGACAGACTGCGGGCATGTTTCAATCAACAGGCCAAGGGACACACTGACAGCATGTGGGGGGGAGGGGGGGGAGATAAAAAAAATATTTAAAAAAAGAGAGAGTACAACGAGCACGGATGAGATATGAGACGCCGGCAAGAAAGACATACATCAAGCTTGAAACCATCACCGGAGGATGAACTGAGTGAAGACAGTCCCACAAGACATGAATATGGGTCATATATATTTCTGGAGCTCATATTCGTAGCCATGTTAACTTGCTGTCACGCACACAGTTAAGCACAAAGTCTCATGAATTCTTTCGTATTCCCTTAATATGAACTCCACTACAAAAATGATCTGAAAGCAACTTTTATGGCAGTATGATGTAACATAGCATACATGTTATACTGTAAGCTACAGTGCTTTAATATTAAAGAGCATTTAAGTGTCAATACATGGACAGAGATATGTGAAGCCATTTTAATGCACTTCAATTAGAGGATTGGAGTGAAGAAGCTACTTCAACACAATTATATTCATAAAAAAAAGTTTTAAATGGGGGCCTATTATGCTCATTTTTCATTCGTCTTGGACTCTAGAGTAGCTTTGCATGCTTTACAGTCCAAAGAAATCCTATTCCGTCCTTGACATCATATAAAAAATGTAAAAAATAAAATAAAATAAAAATTGTGTGAAGCCAAAGCTTTAGGGATTACATCTACATAGGCTTACCTCATTATTTGAAACTTCAACCATGTTGCAGCAGGCCGTGAAGGCTCAAGCCATGTGACACGAGACTCACTGGAGAGCCAGCTGATGGCATCTCCAGTGTGTCCTCCTTACAGTAGCAAAATAGACGAACAGCAAAGGCTTGCTGGTTTCGCAGCGACTAAACTTTTTAACTCTACTGTGGCACATGTTATCAAAATTTGGAAAAATTAAAATTAAAAAAAATCCTAAGAAAATGCATCACCAAATATACCTGTGGAGTCATACCATGTAAAATCTGTGTAGGAAACACTGCATTTCTTTTCACACAGCCAAAAATACAGTCATGTAAGAAAGAAAGACTTCTTCAACAATGTCCTTTGGACAGGCAAGACCAGAGTGAAGATGCTGGGTGATAGTGGACAGCATCACCAACCACATCCTGTCAGTTGAAACACTGCACACCAACTGTCAGCGCTGTGGCTGAGGGGTGATGATTTGGGCGCGTTTTGCAGCCACAGGACCCGGACACTTTGCAGTGACTGAGTCAACCAAGAATTGAGGTGTTGCAATGACCCTGTCAAAGCCAGATATTAAGCTGGTTTAAATGATGTGACAAGATCTTAAGAGAGCTGTTGAAGGTAGTTCTAACAGCTGTTGAATCGTGGGGTGTAGTTGGTTTTTAGGATTATCACAACTTATTATTGTTACATTTAAATTTGAAAAACTCTTTGTGCGGGAAACACTGCATTTCTTTTCAGGGTTGCAGGCACGCAGTATATTCCATGAGTTTGGACTTGTCAGCTGGTATCTCGGAAAATAGAGCTATTAATGTGATTAACGTTGTAACAAAGTCCACTTTACCACAAAAATAATCTAACAACAAATTAGACGAAAGCATAAGCATTGGGAGTTAAACCCCACTCTCCTGGAGTGGATCCTTGTGGATTATTAATGATGTTTTTCTATCACCTGGTGTTCCCATACTTTAATTGTGAAACTCAAACTGAATGAGCTGAAATCTGTGTAACTGGTTGCTCCAGATGGCATTAAAAGAGAATTAACCATGAGTACTAATGGTGCACTCATGGTTAGCAGCTTGGTGGCCTTAAAAACACAGTTGGCCAACAAAAGATTATTACGGGTGAGCCAGCTTTCTCTGCACTGAGAGGAGATTCACTAAATGCATGACTGAACAGAGTAAATCTACAAAGCCATTTGAATTAGAGAAGGCTGGAAACATCTTTTATTTTTTGCTTCCAGTGTTCGATTTAGTTAGAGCTAATGGGCATAATTTATACATGAAACACCTGCCTGGTCCAGCACGAAGTAAACACAATCAGGGGAGGCCACGTAAGGACATCCGTGGATGCCTCCAGGATTTCAAAAACAGCAAGTCCATCTAAATATTTCCTGAGAGGACTTGAGAATTTATCAGTACCACTTACAGATTCAGTGATTATCAGACCTGCAGCTCACAAAATGAAAACTCCACCTGCACATAGTTAGCAACTGTTTTCCACCTGTGATTTTCTTTGTCAGCAAAGCTGAAAACCATTTATTTTCCCAGAAAATCAAGCAGGAAAGCAAGGAGGTGGTTTGTTTGATCTGTCAGCCGGCTCCTGCTTTCATTCAGGCCACCCGAGGAGTGGACAGATTATCATCGGCAGGAAGCAGAGCAGCAGGATCGGTTCTCAACCTGCCGAGTTTAGGCCTCGAGATGTAGGCAAAGCTTTGCTTTCATCAAATACCTCGCAGAGAAAACCAATCCCAAAAGCTGCAGTCTGCCATAGCAGAACTGAAGAACTTATTACTGCAAAATGGTAAAATTATAAGAAATAATGGCAGCAATTTTAAGATATAACCAGTGTCTAGTAAGAATCATGTAGTTGCATGAGTATGAAGATGCTTTCACAGAGAAACCGAGTTCACGTCTCAAAAAGTTGCACTTTCATTTCAGGCTGAATTGAGACTCATCATGATCTCTGTAGCTGAACTTCACATGCCCGCAGCTCCAGACTCCAGTATGAGTCAACTTTAATGCCCAGAGAAATCCTGCAAGGTGACATCAAGTGCACGTGAACACAGCACACTTACTTTAGCTGTCCCCGCCAGACTGCGAGGCTTTAAATCAAAGAAAACCACAAGCATCACACTCGCACAAACCCAAAACCGTGCCAGCACTCACAACTTCTCAAATCCAACTCATCCTTTCCTGCGAGCAAGAATGTGTTTGTACTGTAACACGTGCCAGATTTTTATTTGGAGGGAACCCATGTTGTTGTAGTTAACAAAAAATGAATGACACATCTCATCAGCCTCATTTTGTGATTAAGGCTGATTAGCTCGTTAGCTTTTTCCACAGAAAAACAACACAAAAAGGCAAATTAGCTTTTTGTGCAATCAGTCATTTTTGCAATCATATCAGGTACCAGCATGCAGTTTGTACATAACATATTGACACAATATTGGATAAGAACTCTTTTTAAAAGTGAACTTTTAGCTCTTTGTGCAGCTCATCTCATCTTCTGTCAGAAACGAGCAGTTTTCCTGTCTCCTGTTTCTTCAAATCTCCCTCCCTTAGACTCTGGAAATCTACTTTGGGGTGGCCCTCCTGCCTTTACTCTGTGGGTGTGTCATGCTTGCAGCATGGCAGATTATATTACAAAATTCAGCACTTGTTATTCAGACAAGTCTATGCAATGTCCATGTGCTCTGCAAGCGTTGCATCATCTCAGTGCAACTTGCCTGTTTATTAAACTTAAAGTGTTATAATGAAACCAAAATTGCGATTTTTTTTTTTTATTCTTTTTCGCAGTGAATAAATGTTTTTATTTTATTTATTATTTGTTTATTTTGAGTATCGCCATCACAATTCCCCAACTCTCTGTGAATGGTCCTCATGGCCAGTGATTAATTGAGTGGATAATTTCCATATTAATGATCAAAAAAACTGACCTCACAGCACTTTGTTCTTTAATTGGGCTGGTTTCAGTCATTCTGCAAATGTACTGTTTATAAGCTTGGGGAAACCTGCAGTCAGCTGAAACTGAAGAAGTCACTTGGATGAGCGACAAAACGTTTCTTCCACTGAAAACGTCCCAATGAACAAAATCAACGTTTTAGGATTTACTTACCTGGATGATTGAGCATGCATCAAGAAAAAGATAATAATGAAAACCAAAGGTACACTTGTAAAACTAATGGGAACCATCACTGAAAGTCAATGAAAGAATTGGGAATAAAATAAAATACTTTTTAATATAAAAAGTAGTCCAGTGAAATTAATAGAACCTAAAGGTTACTATGAAATAAGCAGAAATCATCCCTGTTTCTCAAATTTTTTTTAGCATGCTGCATTTCACACATCATAAGTTCACATCTGAAATGCAAAATGTTCATTAACAATTACTAAAAGTTAAAAACACAAGGGCACAAATCTAATTCTACTTAAATAAACTTCACTCACCAGCGTCGTCGGACTCCTGTGTTTATTTTGTCTGGAAAACAAAGAAACAAAAAAATTCATCTTAGTGTCATTTTTTATATAATCTGCTTCAGGAGCATAGAATGTATATAAAAGACAACATAGCCACCAGGCTGTCACCGTTTGTGTGAGAAGGTAAACTACTATGAATTGCACAGGTACAAAGAACAGACGGGGACACCTGCAAATTAGTGCTAAGTAACAGACCAATAAAATATGAGAATTTCACACATCAAAACTGAAGCACAAACATTTAGGATGGTGTGTATCACACAAACCAACCACAAAAATCAGTCAATCCATTAAAAGAGGTCCACAGATTAGTGAGCTGGCAGATACCAGTCAGTCAAATACACCACGTCCCTACCTCCAGCATCAAGATCAGAGTGATCATTAAGAGGGAAACTATCGAAAAACAGTTTTTTGTAACATGCTTTGTCTAAATGTCCAAATTTTAACCTGGGAGTCTCTGGGGATTCACTCACTTTTGGGGCCAGCCTCAGGTGGCCACTAGAGGAACTGAAATTTCTGGTAGGTTCAGGTCTAATTGCTGCTGCTTGTTCAGGAGCTACACGGCTAACCGTCTGGAAAGCAATTCAGACAAGAGTGCTGGCTTAAGGCTCACTAATTAGCATGATTTCTTTTTACTTTTTATAAGCAGTTAATATAATTTTATTAGTGGGATATAACCTTTTCCCAGGTGTAAATGAGTACCGCCCTCCAAATACCACCTCATCTCTTAGAGAATTTAGCAGGTGGATGTCCTTTCCAGCCACTGTGTGGATTAACAGCACCAGCTGCAAAGTGCTGAATGTGAATGCAGTCCCGCTGAGGAAGCAGCTAGCTTGACAGAGATATCAATATGGACACCTGTGGGCCCTCCTGTTGCCATGACCACCAGCAACAGCTGCAGCAGAGTCACTCTATCGTCACCGGCGGCCGGTGGGGGAATCAGCACTTCCTAAACAAATTAGTCTGAGGAAAACTGCTGAGGCCCGAACCCTTTAATTACATCAACCCCAAACCAAATTATACGCAGACTCTGTAATAACTAATGCACATCAAACAAGCCCTCCTCCTCTTCCTCCTATCCCACTCAATCTTATGTGTGGAACATTTATATCGAGGTGTTCATTCCCAGAGGAGAGACGCAGAGAAATGTCAAGACAAAGGAGACATGGCTTCTCCTCCCTCCCTGGCCTTTTCGCTTCTCGTTCTATCACTCTCTCCATTCTTTTCGCTCCCCTTCCTCATTCATTCTCCGTCTCCTTCTCCCTTTATCCTGTCATCTACATTGTGGGGAGCGTCTTTCGCTCCTTCGAGCTTTGGCTGTGTAAGCAGAGCTGGCGAGATGACAAGAAGCAGCGCTGTACTCTGAATAGTGAAGCACAATAGGCGAAGAGGTTTTGCAAGGAGAGAATTAAAATTCTGCCACCGGTGGAGCAAAATAAGATGCCACGTGTGTGTCTGTGAGGGGAGGGGTTTAAAATGAAATGAAATGAAATGTGTTTTTGATAGAAGAACTTCACTCTCTTGGAAAGAGAGCTTTCAAAAGTGAACAAACACAAGGTTTAGAGAGAATTTAGAAGAATGGAAAATGAGCTAAAGCAGACCAGACACATTTAAGTCCTTTTTCTCATTGTTGTTTTTTTTTGTTTTTTTTTTTTTAAATACAGCTAAATGTGATCTTAAGAAAAGTGCAAGACAGAAAGGAGGGGGGAAAAATCGTTCATCTTTCAGTCCACACTTCATCCATGCTCTCATGGAGAGCACCAGCTATAAAAAGGCCATTCATAAAAAGGCAGGCAAATACCATCAATCAAAGGATGCATGCAAATTAAGGTCAATGAGCTCCTCATACAATGCAAACATCACACTGAGCTCTTACTACTGGGAGCAGAATATTAATAAGTACATGTATAGTGTATACAGGAAAAACCTGCTCACCAAGGATAATAAGGTCTTTAAGGGATGTTAAGATAAAACATGTGGCACCTTCATAATAGTCTCAGGTGACTGCCCAGCTTTAAAAACAGTACATCCTACTATAATGGTTAAGTGGACATGTTGTTATGTAGCGCTTTTCGACTCTACCTGAGCACTCAAGGAACTTTGTACAACATGCCACATTCATCCATTCATCCATTCACTTTTTTTTCCTATGTTTAAGTTCTTTTTATCTAACATTTACAAACATTCAGCTTGGGGTTGATTTCTTGCCCAAGAATTATTGGCATGGAGACTGGAGGGAGATCGAACAAATAACCTTCTGATTAGTAGACGAGTTATTCTACTTCCATATAGTCATATCATATCATCATTGTAGTATATGTATGTATGAATATTTGTGTGTCTGTACCTTATGTCCTCCTTAATTCATGGGAAAACTTGCACAAACATCGTCGTAAATACAGAGATTGATACAGTGAAAAACACTATAAATCTCTCTTATTTTATCTTCTCTTTTTAGGACAACTCTATAGAGTTGTTGTTTTTTGGTTTGTTTTTAATAGCTTATCCATTTCAATACTGGAGTTGTTGCTTGGCTGCTTCCAATGACTAGTCTCCCGGCCACAGATAGTATAAAGGTCTTTAAAGTGAAGCTACCAGGGGGCAATAACTGTGGTTGCAAAAGGACTTCGGCCCTATAGATGTTTGTGAGAAAATGGTCCTCAGCCCCTAGGTCAGTCAAGTCCATGGTGTCAGTCACCAGGATATACTCCTTATCTAATCACCTCTCATCAAGAAGTGGTAACATCCCTCTTTTTATATTACCTGTGATTCCACTGGAGGCCGTTTTTGGCTGCAACTCTAGTATTTTATGCATCTGTTGCTTAGCTAACTAGGAGATATGTACATGGCAGCATTGAAACTGCAAAACATGTTTAACTGATGTGTGGTGTAGAGATGTGGACATCCATATATTACACAGTCTGTTTTACACAATGCTGATTTAACCAATAAAAAAGAAAGTAAAGCACCAAATTCTCTGTTTTAAGTATATTGCAACTTTATTTCAACCGAGATTTTTCAATATTGTGCGATTATAACTTCACTGATTATGCTAACTTTGCAAACTCCACCTGTGTTATAAAGATTTGAACGTTCACATTCTATCAGAGCAAGCAAGGCAGGAAGTGCTTGTGCAGTGGACTCTCACTTAATTTGGGTCTATTTATTTAAAGAAATCTTCTTTCATCTCAAACAGTATTCTGTCATAAAGCTTCTCTCATCCCTCATCGCATCTATCCTTTAGATCTCTGCCATCTTGTGATTGCAGTTGGATATTGTCTCTGGAAGCAAACTTGATTACAGAACTACTAAAATCTCATGGACTTGTCTGTCTCAATCTCCTATTAATAAAAGCTTGATTGCACATGTGAAGTGTGGATAAACCTCTGGTCTGTGACGGGAGACTGTCGGAGATTAGCATGCTAGCTAAGCCACTGCTGGCTCTGCTTTCACTGCTCTCAGATCAGTTACCTTCAGTGCTTTGTGTGAAACAAAGCTAGCATTGGCAAGTAAACAACTGCTTTCATTTATCGTTGTAACAAATGAGCATTCTCTCACTGACCACCTCGGCCAACTTGTATGACGTAACCAACTTAATAACTTGTTATAATTGTTTGATTAGCAGCTGTGAAACCACTTGGTTGGCCAAAATGTACAAAGTTTAACTTAACATGGTTGTTGTTTTTTTTTCTTTTTAAATAAAGTTATCTGTGTTTCTTAGCTCTCATTGCCTTTCTGTAAAAGGTACCACATGCCTCTGAATTGGTTGTCACAAAAAGGTTCCAAAAACTATCTTTCTAGAAAGCTGGTTTTTACATGATTCCTTGTGTATATTTGCCATTCTGACAGATCCAAAGTAAATACATATATTAGCTGCCTGGGATGGCCATTTTGCTGCCTGCATAAGAGGTCACCGTCTGGGGATACTTCCAAGCAGAGGTGGTAAATGCAAAGTTAGCATTGAGCCAAAAGAGCCATTTAATGGGAACTACATCATAGTGTTTATCTTGAAAACATTACGGCAACATGCAGGCACTAAGGCAATCAATTACTGAATTATACCATGCTGTTGCACAATGAATGCAATAAGCCCTCTGGGCTTTTTTCTCATTACCAGGTACACACTGTCCTACACGGGCGAAGCAGGGGAGGCTTTTAATAACATTTAGTATTCAGATTAAACCGTTGTACGCAGCCAAAGCTACGGCTTCCAGGGTTTTGGCTCCAAAGTAGGATCAATTTACAATCCAATTAATTCAAATTGTGTGGAAACATGCTCACAAGGAGGAAAACAATCGGCTGTCCCATTAAGGCAAAGACAAATGAGGGTTTGGAGCCGAAAGAGAAGAGACACCTGATGCGTTTGACATGCCTGCTTTCATTATTTGGTTTACTTCCAATACAACAGGCTTTTAAAATAATATATGCATAGTAGGAGTACTTTTTTCCTTTTTACCTAAAAGCCACTGATGGGCTCCAGTTGGATTTGATCTGGATTTGAAGTGCGCTTCAAACACAATGTTCAATTTGTCTGTTAAAAATAAATAAATAATTTATTACAGCTCATCAAAGACTTGCAGCAAATAAACCATGATGTTTCCGAGAAAGCGCAAATGATACGCATCTCTCACAGCAGCAAGAGCAACACTGTCTGAATGTTTAAAAGCTGTACATACAAAAAAAAAAAAAAAAAGACCACAATATAGATCCGCTGCCTTCAAAGCAGCTGGTCAATCATGTTTAGCCACTCTTTCCTGCTCTTTAAATGACTTGTCATCCTGTCTTTCAAACCTGCTGTGAGCCACACACAGCTGCAGATCACCAGCATGACCTTTAGAAAGATTCAGGGAAATTCATTAACGAGCCTTTGATTAAGTCGTTTCACGCTGGCAGAGTTTTTCCTTGATGGGAACCTAAATAAATAATATACCACTTCCAGCTGATGTGTCCTTATTAAGCTCAAAATAACACCAACATAGATAACTTAATCAGTGATTTGTGAGCAGATCATCTTAAACTGGTTTCTTGAACATGACAATGAGTTCACTGTTCTCAAATGGCCTCCACAGTTACCAGATCTGAATCCAATAGAGCAGCTTTGGAATGTGGTGCAATGGGAGATCTTCATCGTGCATGACTGTGTGACGCTATCATGTATCAAAACCTCCAAGGAACGTTTCCATCAACTTGTTCAATCTATCCTGTGAAGATTTAAGGCAGCACTCAAGGCAAAAGGGAAGTCCAACAAGGTACTAGCGAGATGCACCTAATGAGGTGGTTGGTGAGTGTATAGATTTACAAAACAGAAAATCATCTTTGAGAAAAAAATAACATGCAAAACCTACAAGCATAGCATTCATATGTTAAAAACAACAACAACAACTTTCTTTTTTACCAATTGCCCAGAGCTGTTCGATATAACGATATATATATCGGATGACGATATAAAGACGTTGACCGTTTGTTTCTTTCATGGTGTCGCAAAATAAACTGTTTACAGCTATATTTTTTCATCGCTTTGACGGTCACTGTAGTAGCTATGTTAATTTCTTAAAGTTCCCCCTTTCTCTTATATTTAAAATAACTACACTACGGACGGACAAACGGCTGTTTTTACGCTTTGTCGTTAGCAACAATGAAGTTAAACCCAGTGTGTGGCTCCGCCTCCGCTTATTTATTTTCCGCATAAACCTTTCACAATAAAGCTGAAGATCCTGTTGAGACCCTGTTGAGACAGAAAGACCAGTCAAAACAAATCGAGGACCTTATTCCTAAAGGAGGGGCTATGTATATGTCTATGTATATGGGATTTTTGTCATATCGCACAGCCCTACAATAGCCACCAAAACCCTTAAAAGGACCTTTTCTACCACCTTAAGCAGTCAACGTTAAAGACTTCCAAAAATGCATACTTGTCTATTTAATTGATTGCGATCTTAACATGTTCATAAAAATGAACGTATTCTGTACACATCTGCAAAAATCTTTGAATCAAAACAACGCTTCAGGATTTTGCTTTTAATCAACTAGAACCTGCATATTTAAATGTATAAAACAAGAAAACTATAACATCTTGACCCACAGCCACACTAAGCTCTATGTTTATGTGTGTTTAAAGTGGCATAGCGGCATTGTAAAGCGCTTTGGGTGCCTTGAAAAGCGCTATATAAATCTAATCCATTATTATTATTATAAAGTGTGTGCATCAAAAGGGTCATTTCATGCTGCTCCACATGCAACCATCAACCTCCCCATCGGCAAGGTGCTGGGCAAAGCCTCGCCACCCACCATCGTGATCCACAGCCACTGAGATGTCTAATGCAGCAGAAGGGAAGGCGGCTGGGCCCAGTTTGTCATTCTGTTTGAGCGCTGACTCAGACTTAAAAACAGGTAGAGGGAAAAAAAGGAAAAGAGGGATTAAAGTCACTGTAGTGCTTCCTGGCAGCAGTAAAGACACATTAGAGGCCAGGTAGATGATTTTTGCGAGATGGAGTAAAAGACGGTGTAGGAATGCTGCTGCAGACTCCCTGGTTTTCACTGCTTTGCTAGTCGTCTTCTGGAGAGCATGTGTGAAATTCTCATAAATGTTCCCTTCCTGTTGTGGACTGCATAAAAAGCAGTACATAATATCAGCATATATGACAGACTAGTCTATTAATACCAAAACCAATCACATGTGTGACATCTAATCTCAGGAATGACTCCTTTCTGGGTGAAAATGAAAGAAAAGAAATAAAAGTTATTCATTTGAACATCCTCTCCACCTCCAACCCTCCACCCATGGCTTGTTTTATGTCCAACAATGATCCGAGGAATGGCTGCCAAGCATATAAATCTGGCTACGAGGACAGGTTCGCTGGCAGAGCTGAACAGAGTGAGCACTGGGGAATCCAAAGACAGTACATCTTTATTACCGTTAAATAGCTGCAGCACAGAAAGACTTGACTCAAAATGTGGAGCAGTGGACTAATGATGAAGGATGGAAGGGAAGGCTGACTGGCATCATCTGGCGCAAAGCTCAGTCACTCATACATGGTGGATTTAAAAAAAAAAAAAAACTCCAATGAAAATAAATTTTAACATGAAATCTTGAATCATGAAATATTTTATCCCAATATCACACATCACTTGGCAAATCGAGCTGTAAAGCATCAATCTGAACATGTTTGATAGATCTGACTGAGAAACCAAGGACACTAGACACTCGTAGGCTGGCAGCTTGTCTGTAACATGGCAAAGCATATCCCGCTTTAAAAACGTGAACATCACGTTGCTTTGGCGTTTACTGAGGCCAGGGATCAGTGGAGCCCAAGGACCATTTTTCCCCAAGATTTCTGTAAACCAAAATAACCTTTTGCAGTGGCTGCACCTGCTAGTCATTAGAAAGAAAGCAGATTTATGGCTCTTCTGGATTGCCCTAACCTTTTAGACCCAGAAGACACATCAAATAGTTACAATACAATAAAATTACATGTGTGATTGTACAATACAAATGTCTAACTTCCCAGAAAAACCACAATAATTTCACATCAAACATACAAAGGCGTCTTTACATCCAATCTAATTAATGATTTGTATAAACCACCTGCCTTAATCAGACAGAAATTTCGCTCCAAACAAGTGTGATCAGGTCAGTATCTTCCAACTAGTGTGTTTACATTAAGCTTTTTTTTTTTGGTCAGGCTTTTGATCTGGTTACTCGTTTCCATGTAAACATGGCTGCTTTTTGTTTTAAAGCTCGCTAGTCAACTAGATGATTAAATATTGCTAAATACTAGTCAGCTAGATATTCATATTTAATGGATGTTTTACACCAGTAAACAGTTGCTTCTAAGTTTTTATAATGCCATTGGCGACTAACAGAGGGATATCCAACAGAAACAAGCTCCCCTCCATCTTTCTGTGAGAGGAAATTGACAGCGAGTTGGAAAATAAACATAGCAGAAGCATGAACCAGCGTGGCTCTGCAGTACTAAAATGATGGAATCAGATTTTTACTGATATTTAAACACTCAGTTGGAACAGTGTCTATGTGGAGCAATAGAACGTTAGCCACACTCTGCAAACTGATCTAGGACAGTGTGTTTGCAATGACACCTACGGCAGAAAGTGCAACACATTTTAGCAACTTGATCTGATTATTAAAGAATGTGACTGATGGTTTCAAAGGGCTCAGAAAAATACACAATATTTGTACAGTCAATCTTTCATCTAGTAGCTGAGCTCAATTTTAGCCATTTCGTGGAGATTAGTTGACTTGTCGATTTTTTTCTCCTGTTTTCATGGGCAGTAAAATACCTGCTGTTGTCTATTAGTCTTTTTTTAAAATCAACTTTGATGTCCAAACTACTTTCTTACAACACTGTCACCACTTTCTCTGCTTGGAAATGGGGTTGTATCAGTGTTTAAATGGTATGAAAAGTGTATGCAGATTATAGAAATCTGTTGGTTAAAGAGCAAAATAGGCCAGTGTATTTTTTTTTCTCCACAATACACGATATATATCATGATATGTTCAAATAACCTCCAAAAACAAATGTTATTCTCAACCATATAATGCCCAAAACTGAACTGGCATCCTCATTCAAATCCAAAATTCAATATTTTTTCCTACTTTGAATTAAAAAAAAAAAAAATCAAAATGAGTTTAAATGTTTTAGTTTAACCATTTTGTAACCATCAGCTGCACACAGAGGTTTTCTCAAATTACAATATTGTCACAGTGCATCTCTTTGTGTGGTCAACACTAGACATTTAACAAAAAATGTTTAAAGCAACAAAAAGTACACCAAGTAAGAATTTAAGAGACAAAATAGAATAATTCAAAATAAAAACATTTGACATTTTCTTTGGTGTGTGGGGAGATGATGATATGCGGAGTTTAAAGCATTCTTCATTTTGCAGTGGATGACTTTTCAGGTGGTAGAATAAATTCATGGTACTCTTACCTTTAACAAAAATAGTTTTATGGCATTTCTTGAAAATTATTACATTTTGTTCAACATTCTTCTTGTGAAATCCAAACCACTGCCAGATCATTGATCCAGTGCTGTTTCTATTTGGAACTAGCTCATCTGACTCCTCTTCTGTCTCATTCCCTCGCTCGTCTGAAAGGGCTGTTGTCGCCATCCCCCCCCCCCATCTGGTAAACACGTGTGGCAGGCAGAACATTTTCCGATTAGGCGGGGGGAGGTAGTGATGCCTTCGCAACATGTGGGATTAAAAAAAAAAAAAAAAAAAACCCTCAATGAATTACATGCAGTCCCAAATACATCTAGTAGGTACGATATATTGCCCCACCCCTAGGCCAGTGTGCACATTTAATAAATCCAATGGTAATTTTACATATGCACTTTTTTGTTTTGCAAGATTTCGATGCACAAGGTCTCCAGGAATAGGGACAGTGTCTCCTACTTTGTCTTACATCAGTTGCCTTTGTATTCATTATGCCCAATTTTACCCTTTCTTATGAAATAATCTGAATTAATGCCAAAAATCACTTTTAAACTGTACCAACCACCTCTATATTTTTGAGTTAATCTATAGCATTTTGTCTATTAACATTTCTTAAGCCTTACATTGGTAAGCTTGCTGCAAAGAGAGTGAAACATTTAGCATACAGGCTTGACAACATGCCAACAAATCAACATTACAGCTTTTAGAGAGCAGCAGGATACAAGAGTTTCTAAAGTTAGAAAGATCCGTGCATTTATGCATTCTGATGAACGAGGACATCGAGGGCAAAATCACTCAGGAGCTAACATTAAACAAGACTGTGAAGGTTACTTTCCTTCACGCTAGACAGGTGAGCTGTCACATGAAGTCACAGTTTATCAGCATCAGTCTTATCCTTTGTTACGGACCATCCTACTGATCATGACAGTTCTCGAGACACTTTTATTTTACTAAATTCAAACCTGGTTATTAAAGTCAAATATTTTGTAGGTTTAGTATGAATATTTTCTCAGCTTCACAGACACAGCAGATTATTACTCTGCAGGCTCGTCACCATGGCATTAACTTTGAAGTAACTTCCAAAATATGGTACCAGGTATCCTAGTAACAAGGAATGGTTCAAAGCTATGTAACCCAGGACCAAAGAGTTTGGCTGATGCCTCAAGCATAATTAAAAATCAAATGCACGCCCCTGCTGCTCATCTACCTTTTATGTGCCCTTCTTCTAAACTTTCCGTTATCACTGATCTTCTCTTCCTCCTCCCTTTGCACCATCAAGCTGCATGCCTTTTGGGGTTTTGTCCTACGTACAAAAAAGAAAGAGTAGGAAAAAAAAAATAAAAACTCAATCACGGCAGGAGTGCGTTGTGACTCCTCTACCCTACAGACACAAAACAGCATGCAGCCGTTTCCACAGAACGTCCCCCAAAAAGCTCCAAAAGGTTCAAAAGGAGAGGTCACCCTGAAAAAAATAAAGCACATTTCCCGGGATAACAACAACATTAACAACTCACCTCACGGGCCTCAGTTTGCCAGAACCTGGCACAGAATATGAAAAAAAAAACAAAAAAAAAAACAGAACAACTGCAGAAGCATAATTTTTAGCTTCTGTTATGGCTTTCTAATTCAGTCCCCCGGTCAAATAAGATGTGTGTGCAAAGAGATAAAGATAAAGAGAAAAAAATAAACCCTCTGTTTGTTTATTATTTATCTTTTTAGAGCATCTGTAACATCATTTAAGGCACCATATGCTGCTGCTGTTTATATTTCTTCTCTCATGATGCCTTCATGAAGAGCAGCTGTCACAGATTGTGTCACGTCCCCGTAATGAATAACGAAGGCATGTGCGAGGCGTCAAATCGAGGCAGACGGCCCCAGATGTTGGAATAAAAGAAAAGTGGGTCAGGTGTCTAGCTGATGCTGAGCACACGGCTGCGTGACGAGCGAGCCGAGGCTTCAGCCCAACCGGAGAACGGATGGTTGAAATCTGTCAAGCTTTAAATAAAAATGGAAAAACAGGTCACATGACAAGCAGTGGTTACACCTGCGCCGATCAGGGCATAAACTCGCGAGTCCTTTGGTTGCAGTTCATTAAAAGGTCAAAAAGGTGAGGCGTAGAGTCACGTCGCCTGAACTGCCCAATGAACGACTCCCAGGGGCGTCTTGCCAGCTCTCAATACATCACTCGCTGCACAGTGGAGAGTTGTGCGCTCCAGATTTTTCACAGCTCAACAATGCTTCACAGCCTCATACGTCTCCAATACAAAACATCCATCAATCCTCCAACGTCTGCCTCAGACATTGAAATCCCAACCCTGACGCCAGCCGACACCATCTCATCATGCAAATCCCAGCATTCAGGACATACGTCTTTCACCGTAAATCGACCATTTACAGTCCAGCTCATCAATCATATCTGGATCATTTCACAAATCGCACAACACACCCTTGTTTTATTAAAGCTCCTCAATTCAGTCCATTAACAATTACCACCGCAAAGTGAGCTTTGCACACTTAAAAACTTAATTACGCATTTATTAACACCTTATTGACATCAGTTCAACCCTTGCGATGGTATCTTGCTTTTAGCCCTTCGCTCTTTTTTTAGCACTACAATGACTGCTCTGCAAAGAACATGTGGATACTTTGCATTTAAATGTAAAAGGGCAAAAAGGAGAAAACAACTACCAAAAAAAAAAAAGAAGAAGTTCTGCATTTTTTGCTGCTGTTACTTTGAAATGCATGACATCTGGTTTGAATAAAATTCAACAGCGGTACACAAAACTCATGGGCTGGTATGTACCTCAATAATATAAAAAGAAGTGCAGAAAAATACTGTGTGGTATAATATTATGTGTGCTGGCTTTAAATCTTGTGTGAGACCACATACTGTACACCAGAGGTCTCAAACTCCAGTCCTCGAGGGCTGTGTCCTAAACATTTCCATGTGTCCTTGTTGCAACACACCTGAATAAAATTAATAGGTCATTAGTAAGACTATAGAACCTGACTGCATGCTTATGTGGCAACCCCTAACTGTACTCAAGTAAATTTAAGGGGGAGGAGTAGAGTTTGAGGCCCCAGCTGTACATAAAAGATGGATGTAGTGACATCACACATGGTGATGTCACCGTTAGCAGGCAAAGTTTCGCTGTGAAGCCTGAAACTGCCTCCATCCATCGCTATCATTTGACCGAGAAACTGAGGAAAACTAGTAAATATTTGCTGAGTTGATCAAACTACAAGACCAAGTAGTCATATTACTATAGACTTCTTTTTGGAATATGAAGTTACTTTTATATGGTTTTCACTAAAGTGACACTATTGACCTAAAAATAACTGAAGCTCGTGTTCAGAATTACAGACCATATTTTGAATCAGCCCTTGGATGTCTGATTATTATGCAAAGAATCCTTTTTGGCAGATCCCTAATAGTGTCTAATTAAAATGCATTTACAATAATCACCTAAAGCATTTAAACCTAAAGGTTTTGACATGGTTTGGGTTTTACTACAGCTCAGGCCTGTTAAGGCATGGGTGCGATGTCTCTGCTAATCTGCAACATGAATGCCAGCAGTTGATGCATTATAACCAAATAATCAGTAGGTAATAGGTCATTTGGGCCTGACCCCTTTGTCAAATCAGTGAGAAGAAGCCCAGCTTGACTGTTTCTCAGCTGATTAGCAACCCCGCCTACCAAAGTTTGTGACATGCAACGCCACCCACATTATATATAAATGAAGCATTCGCTGCATAATTCCTCAAATAAGCATCTCAAATGCTCACTAGCTCGCTACCTGGGTACACAGAGAAAGGGCAGCAGATATGAATATTTTACTCAGTTACTGCCTGACACTGTGGCTAAATCACTGTGGGAGACCAACTTATTAAAAAAAGCATGGCTGAGTAGGTGGACCTGCCACAGGAACTACAAGGGGGGTATTCAAATAGTGAACAAGCACTATAAAAATCACTTTCTGTGGTCACAATATGGCAGCTCCGTAGAAAAAGTCAGCCCAATCGTTAACTCGACAGTTTAGTCATCCAGCGCTTGCCTGATCAAGCCGTGTGGGTCAACGGACCACCATTACACGCACACAAGTGCCAAATTATCTCTTCGCTAATAATTATCTAAACAAAGTGGCTCTCCTTGGCTAACACAATAGAGAAAGCTGATGATGACTTGTTTAATTATGGGCACCCTGCACTTGTCTTAATGGATATATTGTTATCCATTTAACACTTGAGTCAACAACTCCACAATTCATTCTTAGTGACAGTAAGCTGCATTTGAATGCTTTACCTCTCACCATCTTTCTTTCCAACACGTTCTCACTCCCAAAGCGTAACATTTTACGCTAGGTGACAAATCGTCAACATATTTCGTTTTCGGGTACCCAACACGTTCCTAAATGACGACATCGGAAAAAGGAGAACACATGAGAACCGTTTGGACTCAATCTACACATGTTCGTTCATTTTCTTCAAATCGCTTTGGAAAACACCATTTTACATCATTTAACATCTCATTAATGTTAGGAATAAGGTTATGGATATGGTTAGGGATAAGGTTACGGCTGGAACGCCACGGGACGTGACAAAACGTCGCGATGCTACGCCCCAGGAGTGAGAATGGGCTCTTCTTTCACTTTCATTTCCATTACAAAAGAATAAGCACAATAGAAGAAACAAGAAAAAATGTATTGATTTTTATTTTTAAAGCTTCTAGATGGATGGGTAATACAGCAGTATGATATCTAGTAAACCCTTTGTTCAAAGAATTCAATGTTTGTTTAAAAAGAAACATCATCAGAAAAAGGTCAAGTACAAGGCCCGGACTTACAATACGTGAAAAAGCAGATAAAGTCCTGGTTAAGATTTTTGCACAGTACTGTACCTGTCACACTCTTCACCTTACCAACAGGAACAACAGCATAAGTTATGGTCTCCAGCTCAGGTTTTTACAGGCTCAAATCTCAACAAGCGAGATTTAGATATCAGATACTTTGTACGCATATTTTTCCTTGCTAGAGTCCAAGACGGAAGTCTACACAACATTCGAGCTGATCAGATGTTGAAGTAGCGTCAGCACAACATTTGTTTTGGAGCCAATTTTCAGCAAAGACTAAATGTAAAGAACCGTCAGCCATCAAACTGCATTTCATACACTGAACTTAATGTTCACAATGGCACGCGCATTACATATAAACTGCAGAATCCACAGATCCCGTTCAGTCCATCTTCTGTCAGTGTCAGAGAGAAACCACAGCTGCACATCCAACTTTTCTTCTTCTCATCGGCTTAATGGATTGTGAAGGCAAGGTAAATGATTCTCCTTGACAACACATGATGCATTAGCCTGCACCATTCGTCACCGTTTACAATGCATCCCGCGAATGGAAATAACTGAATCCATCATTGGCAGAGACACCCACCAAACAACAGGAACACCAGGACAGAGTGTGATTGAATCAAATTGGATCCTTTTCAGGAATCCGTGGCCACAGGTACACAGCACTCCTCCAAAGGGAAAAAAAAAAAAAAAAAAAAAACATTAAGCATTAAATGGTGTCATTAAGGATGGATGTACGAGTCTCTATGCATGCATGCAAGTCATTTTAGATTACAGCAGCTAAACAAATCGACTGTCAGGCCGCGGGAAGGAGAAACACGGCGGTATCAGCTCACAAGCCTGGTGCAAGCAATCAAATCCTTGATATCAGGAAAGTAAAAACGATAACGGCATTAAAACATACTGATGTGTGCAATTCTCTGAAAGCGTCTCAATTTGTGGTGCTCTAACAATGTCACTTACTTCTCTCATCTTCCCTCTACTGCCACACACCAGCTCATCATTTCTCTCCTCTTTCCTTTTTCTTTTATGGCAAATTAAATTTACCCAAGCAGTGCACCATTCACCATCTCCTCATGCTATTCACTTTTTTTTTTTTTATAACTTGCAGATATGGAAACCTTCCCTCATTACACAAGGTCAACACTGGCACCCCACCGAGTGTCGGGAAGCTCTCAAAAAGAGCTTGAAATTGATTCATCACTGCCGGCTCTCTCAGAGGGGATGGTGTGATGAACTTTATGAGTAGAAACACACAGATGCAGAGTGATTGAGAGCTCGTCCTGAACAGTCAGAGGTAACGGCAGGAGATGAAAACATACAGTAATCTAATACTTAAGCATTATATGAAGGTAATGTAGATCATAAAGTACTGCTGAAATCTCAAAAGGGACACTTCAAAATAAGAAATGAAGGAGGAAATGTTTTAATTTTTCTGTCAGAGAATAAAAGTAAAATCATAAAAAAGGTGCCAAATACATTCAAAGCAATCAGTTAAGAGACTAAAAGAAAATTACCTTAATTATTAACCTTAAAGTTCCCTCTTCTTGTTATGCAAATGTCTCCTGAAAACACTTAATCTTGTTCAGTTTTTTTAATAATAACACAAAAACACAAATGCTTTTTCAGTCATTACATTAATAGCATGAAGATGCGGAATGTGCAGTGTGAAAAAGGTCTTTACACAATAGCAACTCACACTTTCCAATGAAAACTCACATTCAGGGGGTAAAACATGGATTTCATCATTGAGCCTTTGTAATTTTAATAAAATGTCATAAAACTTCACTCTAGCAGGTTTACAGAGACAGGATGTGATACACACATGCTCACAAGTGGGGAAGGAAGGCGACTGATGTATCAGAAGAATACAAACCGACTGCCGTCTCAACCTGTAGCTGATGGTCTCTTTTTTTTTTTTAACTACCAGATTGAGACACCTGTCAATACTTCCCAGACACGTCATATTTATTACAGTTAGGGAACTTAAAGTTAGTCAACATCATGTGGTTAGCAGTCATATGACTCCAGAATACTGAACAGGAAACCAGTTACTCAGCAAACTTTGTTTGTTGTACTTAAATGTTTGCATCATGGCTGCTGCTATGTGGGTTTTTGGGAGCTAGATGTGCCCATATTTGGACAAGAGGAGCGCCAAGTTATCAGCAAACGCAGTCAACCTGCATTTATCAACTTATAGTTGTAACACACAGAGACGCGGATTAGTAGGATATAAATAAAATACTAGAAATGTACTCGCTAAAACTGAACCACAAACTTACAGGATGTTCTCTACCTCACAGAAAATTATATTACAACTCTTACAAACACTCCATCAGCCAAACACACTGGTTGGCTACAGCTGCCCATGCCCTAAATCAAAGCATCAATCACATTCATTTTTAAGCTTTAACCACTTTTGCATAAATGGGAGTCTACTGGGATTGACTCCAGTGGCCACTAAAGGAACTACAGTTTTTTACACTTACATAATGACTGCTTTTTTGGGGGGGGGGGCTTGGAGTTTGCAGACTAACTGCACCACACAGCAAACTATATTACTGGTTACATAATTGCAATAAAAACACTTCAAAAGATAGAATACGACAGACATGCTTGATATTCTTACAAACACAGCATCAAGTGGCCCAGATGTTGCACCTTGTCTGCAATAAAACCTTTGAATTAAAACTAAAAATACATGAAATGCAAAATTAGCAAAGTTAATACAGCCGAGAGGCGATGATAGTGAGGGAGAATAGTGGTGCAACGGATCAGGGTTGATCCGTAATCCGATCCGATCAATCCGATCACAGCGGAGTGCGATATAATGAGCGGTATGTATTATTGTAGGGTCTACCTTACAATATAAAGCGCCTTGAGGCGACTGTTGTTGTGATTTGGCGCTTTATAAATAAAATTGAATTGAATGGTAGATACAAAGCCCTATATTGTACCTTTTTTTTTTTTTAATAATTGCGTGGAATGAGTCTTGAGTTGAATGTTTTTAACAGGCAAAAAATACTTCAATAACTAAAAAAGTAAATGTTAAATTTTTGTTTTTTGTTTTTTGTTTTTTTTTTGCTGATCCAAAAATTGATCCGATCCGTGACTTAAAACCGTGATTCGATCCAATCCATGAGACTTTTGACCCGTTGCACCGCTAAGGGAGAATATGCCAATAGTCATGCATCCACCAAATCAACAGCTTTGGGGCACAACCACAGAGCATTTCGTCCTTGCCAGGCACCCCATCATTTGGTAAGTTATCACAGAATCTGCAACGCTCCAACTTAACACTGCAGTCAGTCTGTCGCTCGCCCACACTGGCTCATCACTGGCAAATCACAACTCAGCCCAGATACCGCCACCCCTCCCCCCGCCCTCACCCCTCACCATGCTGGTTCTTTGCAGCCCCCTGAGGCTAAACACAGTCATCTCTGTTAATACTGAATGTTAAACTGCTGCAGTAAAGTGCTGTATGGAAGAGAGCCAGCAGTCTCCCGGGCTGCTGTGTGAAATTATGTCCCCGACTTCAGGTAGCTCCAAAGTAAACAAAATGTCCTTTTCATGGCTCTCGCGTGTGTCTCAACAAGCGTTTCAGTGTTTCCTGCCACTTCCTGTTTTGGTTTGCTGGGCCCATGCTAGATCCAACCACTTCCTCCTCTGAGTTATCTTTACACAGAGAGAAACTCATGCTGCAGATAAGGATTGTGAAACTATTAACACACAGGAGCAGCCAAAAATTGAAGCACAAGCCTTGATGTACTTCTCCTCAGAAACAAGTGAAAATAAAGCTTGCAGGAGAACAGTCTTCACTTCTATGAAAGGCAGAGCAGCAGAAAACAGGCAACTCAACACAGAGCTCAGGCAGCATAAAGGAAACAAAAGGAAAGAACTCAATCAATATGGTAAAACTCCTGACACAAATTACCCACCATCCCGTAAAGGCCGCCTTCTCCCAACAGATGGGAACCAATTAGCCACCTGACTCCCAGAAAACACTTGGGCAGCCGTGTGGAGCCAAGATGCAAATGAAGCAGAGGGAAAGGTGGAAGCGGACCTGCCAACGTCCTGGGAGAGGAGAAATTAATGGAGGAGACAGCGGAAGTGCGCTATTGGAAAATGGAAAGAGAAAAAAGGAGAGAAATCATGTATGGAGGGAGCACAGAGAGCTGGACTGAAGATCCCCAGAGAGCTAACAGAAACAAGGGGGGGAAAGATCTGGTTAAGGAGGATGTTTATTAATATTGCATTAGCATCAGGTTGATATATCAAATGCCTCAAATTTGACCTACCTGTCATATTTAACCAACTCAAAATGAATCTTTGCAAACTCCAACTGTGGCTCACCAATCAGTGTAGGTGCAGAAAAAAATGCAAAGTAAGTTTGTGATTTATGCGTGTTAAAATTTACACGAGAAGGCAGGGCTGCATAACACTGTGAGCTATACAGGATCAAAGATCAGTTGTTATGCTCATGCCTTTGCTCATGGTTTGATGCGTAGGCAATTTGTTGAATTTTTGTGAATGCACACCTCTTCAACTGTTTGTTAATGCAAATGTCTAATCAACCAATCATGTGGCAGCAATTCAATGCATGGTCAAAATAACCTGTCGAAGAGCAAATTGCGCAGCAGAATATGGAAAAAAAATATGTGACTTTGAATGTTGCATGGTTCTTGGTCTGAGTTTTTTCAGAGTCTGCTGATGTACAGGGACGTTCACAAAAAAACCATCTCCAGAGTTTACAGAGACCGATTTGAAAAAGAGAAAATATCCAGTGAGTGACAGTTCATTGGATGAAAATACCTTACTCATGCTAGAGCTCTGAACATAACAGAAAGCAATGGTAACTCAAATAACACCTCATTATGACCACAGCCTGCAGAAGAGCATCTCTGAGTGCACCTCAAACCTTGAAGCAGATGGGCTACAGCAGCAGAAGACCACTCTGAAGTCAAAAACCCAGCACCGGCAAGCTGTTAGAAAAACCTTAACCTGCAGGGTTGAAAATAATCTCCCCGTTTCAACTGACACTGAATGAACGTGCAACATTTTATGATGTTAAATATCAAACGTCTCCCCAAGAGCAGAGAAAGAGACAAGCAGCTGGAATAAGATGCCAGGACGAGTTAAGCTCTCCAGAGGACAGTCTGAAAGCTGTGCATGTTTCTAAGGATCCTTGCCTCAGCAAACTTAAAGGCAGTGTTTACCTTCATTCCCTCTGACTGCTCGCAGAAGGCAGGCAGCTGCTGGATGAAGCCAAGTAAATATTGGTAAGTGTTGGTGATATAAGGCGACATAATCCCCCAGAGATTTAGTCGCACTGGTGCTGAAGTGTGCGACTCTGCATAACCTGGACTTCTAACAAGGACTGCATGGAAATGTAGGGCAGAGATGTTACATTGTTCCCTTGAAAGTCTGTTAAAATCGCTGTGATTTGTTACTAAAAAGAAAGTTGGCTTATAAGGGGGCTGCAACAAGGACCAGAAGAAGACAAATATAGATCAATTTCAACTGTGGGACAAAACCACGACCCCCTACCCCCGCTAGGTGATGGAGCCGATCAAAGGAGCCCAGAGGGATTGATCTAATGTGGTGGCAGAGGCTATATCGAGACTAATGTGATCTATTAGATGGTTTCTATTAGAGCTGGGCGATATATCGAGTTTTTAAAAAATATCGATTTGTTTTTATACGAGATATAAGATGTGACAATATCCTTTATATCGATATAGTCTATGTTACGTTATAATTATACTTGTGGAGCCGCAGGTTTGCCTCTCTTTCGTCCACTTTCGTCTTTACGCAACGTTACTCGGCCTCGCCTCTCCTTCACTGAACACAACTCCCCCTCCTCCCCCATCGCTTCACCTGCAGGAAGCGACAAGATGGACACGGCAAATCTCCGTTAACGAGTTACTGCGCATCGCCCCGTGCATGGGGCTGGACGGCGTCAACGTGTTAGCTAGCTAACCACGCTAACGAGCTAACCACGCTAACGCCATGCATCCCAAAGGTGCTGCACGGACTAAAATCCTTTCATTTTCTCAAAAGTTGACAGCGCGCCTTATGTATGAATTCTGGTTGTGCTTGATGGCCGCGAACCGATTTTATGTGGAACACGGCGCTCAGCAATCTGTCAAAAAATGTTTTAGTACGACTTTGGTAAGCTACGGAGCTGCACCGCTTGATGGATTGTCGGAGCATTACGGCTGAGCCTCGCGGAGTGATACGTACTGTGCTTCAACGTAATATTACCCTACTGTGTATAAGGACCATAAATGGCACCTGTTAAGAGACGTGGTTGCGAAGCGGGTTACAAACTCCAGGCTGTCAGTCACGCAGTACAAGTTGGGAACAGAGCAGCTGTGAAATCTGTCTTTGTTATTGTGCTCAGTGTCTTTTAGTTTACATTTTGACTGCACAATTGTGAGCATTTTGTTATGCACAAAAACAACATTGTTTTCTTTTATTTATGGAGCATTATTATTTAATAAATGCTCATAATTTATTTTTGAGTAAATTTTATGTACATCTGCTCTATGTTAATAAAAGTGCCTGTGTGACATCTGGGACACAGCTTGACTAAGAACTCTCTTTTTGTTCTTACTTTATGGCTTTAAAAAAATATATCGAGATATATATCTTATATCGCCATCCAGCTAAAAAATATCGAGATATGAATTTTGGGTCATATCGCCCAGCCCTAGTTTCTATATTGACTAGAATTAAGATTATTTTTATTTTTCCAGTTCATGAGGACCGTTTTCTTGGCGATGCATAGGGCAGTAAAAACCATGTGGACTGTATTAGTTTCTGTAGTGACCTCATCCAATTTTCCCAACAAGCACACTAAGGGGGAAGTTGGAATTTTACATTTCAGACACTTTGATAAGTCTTCACATATCTCGCGCCAAAACTTCTGCACTGGTGGACAGAACCAAAGAGCGTGGATGTAATTGTCTGGTGTATTGCCTTGACAGTGTGAGCAGTTGTTGGAAGATGTAAAGCCCATCTTGAACATCCGATGACCTGTATAGTGCACGCTATGTAGTGTTTTGTATTGTATTAATTGCAGACTGGGATTTTTAATCAATTTAAAGGTTCTTAAGCATACCTGAGACCAGAAGTTTTGGTCTAATTGCTGACTGATAAATCTGCTTCCCACTTTGCAATAGGAAGGGATATTGATTCATCTAATTTAGAAAGTGTTCTGTATATTTTAGATAATAATTTGGGGGATTTAAGAGTAAGAAAATGTACCACACTTGGTGGTGTTTGTAATTC
Source organism: Pundamilia nyererei (assembly GCF_000239375.1). Taxonomy (NCBI): domain Eukaryota; kingdom Metazoa; phylum Chordata; class Actinopteri; order Cichliformes; family Cichlidae; genus Pundamilia; species Pundamilia nyererei. The sequence goes on along the minus strand of NW_005187438.1, from coordinate 268,367 downwards.
AACTTGACTGAGGTTAAATTTCTTTTTTACTATGGATTTAATTTGTTGATATTCTAAAAATCTTTTCTTGTTGATCCCATATTGTGAAACTTGTCTGTCAAATGGAATAAATTCTGTTCCCTCTAATATATGTTCTAAGTATTTAATTCCTTTACAACTCCATTCTGGGAAATTAATCATATTATTGTTTTGTAATATGTCAGGGTTATTCCAGATAGGTGTACGTTTGCATGGGATTAATGAAGACTCCGTTATTTTTAGAAACTCCCACCATGCTGTCAGAGAAAAGCTGATGTTGATGCTTTTAAAGCATTCATGTCTTTTGATGTTTGAGCTAATAAATGGTAGGTCTGAAATCTCTAGATCCTTGCATAGTGCCTGTTCAACATCTAGCCAGGGCTCATCTAAGAAGGTATGTTTTAACCATTCTGAGATGAACTGAAGCCTGTTGGCTAAGAAGTATTGGTGAAAATTAGGCAGATCTAATCCTCCCCTATCCTTGGTTCTTTGTAGCGTTTTTAAGCTGATACGCGGGGGTTTATCTTTCCAAAGGAATTTAGAAATATATGAATCCAGAGATCTGAACCAATCTTGTGATGGTTTGTTAGGGCTCATCAAAAATAAGTAATTTATTTTTGGCAAGATCATCATTTTTATAGTGGCGACCCTTCCCATGAGTGATATGGGTAACGATTTCCATCTAGTCAGATCGCCTTCTACTTTCTTTAGAAGTGGGATGTGGTTTAATTTAGTTAAGTCTGAAAGCTTAGGAGAAACATTAATACCTAAATATTTAATATTTCCAGATTGTAGTGGGGCAGAGGAAGAATTATGGAAGGAGCAGTTAATGGGAAGAAATGTAGATTTTGGTCAGTTAATTGAATAATCTGAAACTCTTGAAAACCAGTTTATTAGAGTAATTACCTCAGAGAGGTTGGTTTGTGTGTTTTGCAGAAAAAGCAACACATCATCCGCATAGAGACTGATTTTATGTTCTATGTTCTTACATTTTATGCCCTTAATTGTTGTAGCCTGTCTAAATGCTGCTGCTAGAGGTTCGATAAAAATTGCAAAAAGTGAAGGGAAGAGTGGTTCCTTGAATTAAGTGATACACCTAAACTGCAGCTCCAGACTTTTGTTCTTTTTGCCTAAAACAAAGACCGCAATGTCTCTGTGAAATACCTCAGCAGCTTTTAAATTACTGCAAGCCCAAATCTGTGAGAGGAGAAGATGTACATTTTTTTGGTTTGTTTTTGTTTGGTTTGTTTGGCCAAGCTTGTCAAATCCATCACATTTCAAGTGCAGAGTACAATCAGATTTGTTTTGACTCTCACTGCCAAACTTTCTTTTCAGGCAGGTTGACGGGTTACCACAACTCTTCCCAGTAAACAAGCAACTTATGAATACATGTGGCTTTTGTTTGGAGGAACAACTTCTAATTAGATGGTGTTGACAAAGAAGAAACAAAACTGCAGCAATGTAAAGCTAGTTTGAGCCAATAGATGAAAACTGTGTAACTTGGAGAGATATTTTGTCTTTTAATAATATAAGTGTAAGGTTGTAGCAGGATGACTGCACTGAATGAACTCTTAAAGTTAAACATTTCTCCTGCTGCACTGAGTCTGATATTCTGTCTTTTCTGAACCATGCCTACTTGCTTGCTCTGCAACATCTCCTGATGAGTCACCAACGCCGAACCCTGTTCATTTAAACAGCATTTAATAAACACTGTTAATTCATTTCAATTAATGTTATTAACATTAAATCCTGCCAGTTTGGCAGGTATAACCAGGCAAAAGGCCCTGGGCCTAGCTGCACCAACTGTTTAATAAGCCTGAATTAAGAGAACTTTTGCACACAAAATTAAACCACTCCAACTATTTACGTAGAAACTGCCAGGTAAAAATGTGCTTAACTGAATCAGTTAATGCTAGCTGTTATCTAATACACATGAACGAACCCAACAATCTACCAAAACTACTGTTATTTCATTAATATTTAATCAAATTAGCATTAGCATTAACTCAACAACCTAAAATTAGCTAACACGTGGCCTATTTAGAGTAGCTAATAAAACTAATATGTATACCCTGTATAGCAAACCACTGACAAAGCTAACATTTAAGTGCTAATATCTGATCTTTTAAGTTAAAGCTAGTTCAAGTGGCTAACTTAGGTTAGCAACTTGCTATTATAGTAACTAATATGTAACTTGTTAGGAGCGAGCCAACTCAACAATCGGATAAATCTAATGCTAGCCTGCAAACATAAGACTTATTTAAAAGTGTGCTAACTCAACCAACTGACATGTGTCACAAGCTAATAGTGATAATAGTAAGCAACACTGCAAACAGACCTGGAGCACTGGTTTGTGGAGTCATGTTTTCAAAGCTTTTTTGCATTCATCCTAGCAATTTGAAACCAGATTGACGAGTGCAGGACAAGAAGCTACGCTCACTGACCTGTCAATGACAAAGTAACCCTCGTCTTAAGCATGCCTTCTGTTCTGCTTTTTTACTCTAATTTGTGACCAAGAATTACAAAATAATCATCATATCATATTAAATAATACGTAAATCCCATAAAGGAAAGTGGTTAGTCAGGCTCAAGAGGCCTGGGGCTGTTTTCCCATAGATTTCAACAATGGATTAGAAACCAGAGGAGTCACACCCTGCTGATTATTAGACAATGCAGATTCTTTTCACATGTTTTTTAAATTTAACTTTATATAAAAGGCTACAGTTCACCGTCAACCCTGTGGCCCTTTGAAATGGATCCTTCACTGCCTTACTATGGTGTTCAAACTTCTTGGTATTTTTCAAATAATTAAATTTAGCAGCCAAATTCTCACATTTGGAAGAGCTGACAGACTGTCGCCTGCTGAAAGTGTCTTTTTTGTTGTTAAGAAAAGGGGGGGAGGAAAGCAGTAAACGTTTAATTATTTGCGCAACAGGGAAATAAAACTGTGATAATAGTTCCAGATAATTAAGCTAAAGCCCAAAATTAGGTAGGAGCGCAAACATCCTAAACGCTGCATGAAGTCTGGCAGCTGAAAAAATAAATAAATAAATGACAATGTCATAGGGAAGATTAAGACTGGGTTAGATCAAAGTTTACATTTAGATTAGTGGTAATCACAGTGCACAGTTTCATGAAATTACCCTGTGTCTTCTTGCTGAAAAAGGCACAACAAGCGCTGCGTAAAGCACAACATGGATGGCCTGTGGCACAGCTGGGGCGCTTCACTTATTGTAGGTTGTTAAAAACCATTTACAGAATAAAATTCAGGCAGTGTTTGAGGACATCAGCGTTTAAACATGAATTCTCGCAGTCTCAGTAAACACAGCGGGCAGATAAAGCTGAGCAGACCCAATTACCGAAGTGCATACTGGTAAGGGCAGTTTGATGAAGGCGCAGGGATCCTGATAACAACACAAAGGAAGTGCGATAAAGAAACAAAGAGGAAGGTAAATCCGCTCGTACAGGAACTTCTTATGCTTTTGCAAAAGTGCACACTGCTAAAATACTCATTTTCCTAAAATAAGTGCCTAAATAAAGTCACTATCATGCATTCCGTGTTGCGCGAATCTCCGAGCACAATGCGCACGCAAAAGTGAGCAGACAAAGCCAAACAACGGGGATGCTGCTCCTACCTTTGCACGACAAAACAAAGCAATCCTCTCTCTCATGATAACTTGTTTCTTCCGTGTTTCGAACCCCTTAGACCAGGCTTCACTCACCAAATCACCGTTTTAAGAGATAAGAGGAAGAGAGACACGGCGCTTACCTTTTGTTAGTTCCTCTGTCTGCCTGATGTATGACGGCGGATGTCTGCTCTCCACCGCTCCTCTGTAGATTTAAGCAGGGCACCAGCAGCAGCAGCAGAAGAGGTGGTTGCGAAATTGTTGGTACGCGCTTCGGCTTGTTTAGTGGGCGGCGTGGCTCTCCACTGTTTTCATCCCGTGTTTCCAACCAGCCCTCCCACTCCTTGCACTCACGCTGTACTCGCTCAGCCTCCTTCTCAAAGCGGATACGCCCTCTCACTGTCAGGGGAAGACAAAATAATGTGTATAAATAAATACATCACAGGCTGCAGGTATCAGAGTAAAACAGGCTGCGCTGCGATGTGATGCGGGTCCTGCTGCACTCCCGAGCTCCTCTGGGGCTCTAACTGCTCTGCAAAAGGCATGTGCGGTTTTAAAGTGGAAACAGATGCCCGGAGGAGGAGGAGGAGGGGTACAGTCTGTCCTTTTTGACAAGTGCCATTCAGAAAAGCTGGGGTATGTCTACACCCCACGCAACCACCCCCCAACTCCTTTCATTCCTTATTATATTAATGAATCAGAACCCTAGATACACAAAAACCCACGATGTTTGACCCAGTTGGGGCAGGGATAGCTCAGTAGGTAGAGTGGTGGCCCCATGATCGGAAGGTCGGGGGTTCGATTCCTCTGAACAGCTACCCTGAGGTACCCCTGAGCAAGGTACCGTCCCTACACACACTTCCCTGGGTGCCCAATGGCTGCCCACTGCTTCACTGAGTGAATGGGTTAAATGCAGAGAGCGATTTTCCCCACGGGGACCAATAAAGTACACTTTCTTCTTCTTCACCTCTGGTCTCCCATCCAGTCCAGACTTATTTGTGCCCCCTTTTAAGCCCTAACAACCCCCGTGGTTACCCAAGTTCCTTTAACTTGGTTGTCCTACTTTTTAAGTGGCCTCCATTTTACATTTTAAGTGCCTGCCCAGTATCGCCCATTCACGCAGTCATTAATTTCAAGCTAAATCTCCTCCTATATCCATTTCTTCCTAAAGGCTGTTCCCACTTGCATGCCATTTCCATGTATAGCTCCAGCAGGCGGCCTCCTCCAACAACAAGGAAGCTCAGGTCGTTGTCACGCCATATAAGGGCGGCTGTGAAATGTCATAAGTGAGTGAACCTCAACTATAAAAACACTGCCAGCTGTAGTGGCTGACATTCAACTACAAACTATGGATCTACCACCCACCTAAACACTAGGGCTGTTTTGACTGAGCATCCATGATCCCAGGGTTTTGTGGTTCAGATTCTTGTTTGCCATTATGATTTTTTTTATTCTTGATTCCTTTTCATGATAATTCTCTTCATGCACTGTAGGTTTTGGTCAAAGTGGTATTAGTTCCCTCAGTGTTTCCCCGCCTGAATCATCTTGTCTGTGTGATCAGTATTTCTCTTTTACTTTCTTCCTGCTTCACTTTGAAAGTTTAGTTTCTTTCCATGTCCTGCTTTAGTTAAAAACACCAGTTCCAAAAAAGGAACAGTTTGCAAATATCATATTTTATTCACAAAATACAACATAGAGAACTTATTAAATGTTTAAACTAAGACATTAAAATATTCGCTTGTTTTGAATTTCATGGCGGTATCAGAACTCATGAATGTTGTAGCAGGGGAAGCAAAGGGTTGGAAATGTAAGTGATACTAAAATAAACAGCTGGAGGAATATTTTGCAACTAATTAGGTTAAATGGGAAGTGGTCAGTTACAGACGGAGTCTAAAAAGAGCATCTTTGAGTAGCAGAGTTTCTCAGAAGTAAAGATGGGCAGAGGTTTACAAAATCAGCAAAACTCCATCTACAAATTGTTGAATCAAGACTTTGAATGTCATCCAGAGAGAATATGAAGAAATCTCTGTGTGTAAAGGACAAGGTGGAAAATCAATATTGGATGCTAACAAACACTGCCGTGTTCTCTGCGCCAAAGCCCATTTACGTCTAGCAGCTGTTCAAAATGACCTTCTGTTTTTCAGAAAACTGTACAATTGATATGTACAATTTTTTGAAAATGTATTTTCAGAAAAATTAATCAAATGTGTTTATGAGATTTGCAAATCATCGTATTTGTTTTTAATTACATTTTGTTTTAGTGTCTCCTTGCTTTGAGATTTAACTTCTCTGTCTGAATATCTTCATCACTTTTACTTTTCATTCAGCTGCTGCTTCCAATCTAACAATATAGATGTATTAATACAGTCCTGCCTCCATCTTTAGTGCATTGTCTGTTATTTTACCAGCCTGTGCTCCTTGTTTGTTTGTTTTTTGCCACTTCTTCTTCTTCTTTGTGGTTTTAATCAAGGATTGCTCTTTGTGTTTCCTTTTTGGAGTAGGTAGACGGATCAACTTTATCGCATTCTGTAGATTGGGTCCTCTACACTCTACACCGCCACATCATGGGATGTGCCAGCCTGGAAGCCCCACAACTCAAGGACCCAAAGGATTGGCTGCCCTGTCATATTATAGGCAGGATATGTTCACTGCCTGTCCTTCTGATGCCATGTCTACTGGAGCAAGCAAGCTGGAGGCAAGAGCCTGTAAGAAAGTTGGTCTCTGCGGGAGCATAAGGATTCCCAGATCGTGCTGAGGGAGATCGTTTTCTTTTCTAATTGGGAAAGATGAAACATTCTGCAGAAAGCCATAAAGAAACATTCAGAATTGCTTTGTTTCCTGTTGTGACACCTCCACACAAGGCTGCAGCGAGTCAAGCGTGCCTAAAATGCGAGCATTGAATGGTTATGGTTATGCACAAGCAATAACCAATAGATCTGTAATAATCATAGCTTTGGGTGGGTGCTTTTAATGTTGTGGCTGATCAGTGTGTTGCAGTTTAAAAGAATAACAAAAGTCTCTTTTAAATAATTGGAGGGAAGGCAGTGGAATTTGGCTTTGAGTTTACTTTCAAGTGATGTCAATTTCATCATTAGACGGTGAGCACAAGGCTCGTGGGGATATCCATATGCCTGCTAGGCTTCTGTGACTGTGCAGATTTGTCCAATAACATTACAGTGCACCAGCTACACATGTATTCTAGGCAGCGGACTTTGTTGTGCACATGGACTGTAAGTGATACGATGGCCTGTTCTACTTGTTTGTAATCCACTGAGAGTATAAGCAGAGGCTCAAGTCAGACGTTTTACCCAGAATGTTTGAGTCTCAGTCCAGGTTTATACTTAAGTTTTAGTTTTGCCTTCCCACTTTTATTTTCTGTCACTGTTTGCTTAATTTTATGCAGTAAAACTATGATTATGATTATGGTTTGGATAAGCTCAAATTTCATTGCTTTCTTTCTCCAATGATGATTTTACTGTACCTGTAATTACACCCCCATCTGCACGTCATTTCCTATAAAATCCTTTGTTATCCCCATTTAATACTGATGAGAATGCAAATGACCTATAAATAGGCAAAGGAGTACATTTTAGTAGCCATACAAATGGAAATGAAAACAACTGGCTTCTTAGCAGGAGCCTGATAGATTAAGCAGTAGGTGGGGGCCCACTGGTCACCAAACACCTCTATTGTTGCTAAACGACCCTGAGGCTAACCTAAACAGCCTAACTGTTGCTGTTGTTTACATATATATATTTGCTGTTTGTTGTATATATATAATTTTGCAGCAGGCGGTTCTGCTCACTAAAGTTGCCTTATTTGAACCAATTGTTACTCAGTCAAATAAAAGCAAAGATGCAGTAAAAACTTTTTTTAATCACAACACAAGGCACTCTAAGAGAGTAAAAGAGGTTTCTATTTAATATAATAGATTGCAGAAGATGAGAATATTGCCATATTCCCTCATAGGAAATTCAAAAACTACCATAATTGTTAAAGTCTGATCCTCTGAGAGTATTATGGGGGTATTATAACCACTTTCTGCCAGTGAAGGAGCTCTGATTTGCTTCAAAAGTGATTTCACCAGCATCAGATTGAACATTAGGATTAAATGTGATGAGTAATTAAAAGTAATGGCAAATGCAGCTCATAAGCGGACAGCTGAGGTAGATGCAGGGAAGTCTCTCAGTTAAATTATTAAAAGGGGGCCTTAGGATGCATTGAAAAAGATCTTAGATATACTGTATGTGTGAATGTGTGTGCTTAAGTTTCTTTGAAGCCACCTGTGATGCAGACCTAAGCCTCGGTCCCTCTAGAGTTCAATGACTGTATTGCTGCAGCCTTTAACACATTTGCTTTAATTATGGAGGATAAGGAGTTTGAATCTGTGATGCATCAAGACTCTGAAATGGCAACCTCCCCCTGGAGTCCACAAATGTCTGACAGAGCTTCAGGCTCCAGGGAAGTTTGGGAACTCTCATGCAAGATTGAGTTAATGAAAACAGATAGGACATCTGAAATGCTAATGCTGACTTTTTGGTGCCTAAATCTGGCTGCAGCCCATGGGACTCACTGGTTCAAATACATGAGTGAGCCTGTGATAGAGACGTGCACTTGTCACGGGAGAGCAAAGCTAAGCATTAGCTTACCCTCACTTAAATGCTGTCCATTCTGCTTTGCACTTACAAACAAAATGCTTGGCAGAAACCAAAAAATTGTCCTCAGGAGACCAACTTATAGAAGAGCTTTCACTTTACTCTGTCAGAGAGCAGTGAAGCTCTACGCTGCCCCAATTTCTTATCCTTTGTTCTACAAAAAATATACGAAGCTTGCTCTCCATTGACATGCACATTCGCTCTGTCCGCCCACATGCAGTTAATTAAAGGAACCACATGCACGGCTCAGCCAGCTTGTCAGACCTGCCAGTCATCAGCGCAGCGTGACAATGATCTGACCATCACTGGCTTAATTGGCATTCGGTAGACACGCTCCCCTCCTTACTGTAGGCTAAACAAACACACAGACAGGCAGGATGCAACCTTCAGTCTTCATCTCTCTTGATCGATAGCCCTGCAGCAGCTCACCGGACACGCGAGCAACCGCTGCGGGAGGATTCCTTAACCTGTAAACTTGGCTTTAAAAAAAACTGCACATTAATAGTGCTAATAAAGCTGGAGAGGCCAACTGAAAAGTTTTGGGAGTTCTTGTCTATTCAGAAAAAGAAATCAAATCACTGGATCAGGTTTAAAAGTTGAGAGCCTCAGCCAGCGCAGGAGACACATGGACAGAAACACATTCAACAAGCAAAGAGAAAAAGCTCTTAAGGTTCCTGGACACTGTCCGTGAGGTTAAACTACCCAGTTTGACTGATAAGATAAGACTGACGTGACTTGACTAACAGATGACACATCAGATCCCAGTCACAAAGACCTAGAGGCTGGTCTATGATCAACACAAAGTATTAATGGTC
>NW_005187438.1:246131-258761 GCF_000239375.1 Pundamilia nyererei | reverse complement strand
AGTGATCAAAAACAAGTTTGTAAATGTACAACAGAAAAAATGTTGGTATAGTCTAAAGAGAAAACTAGAAAGCATTGCACCAGTCAAACAACGTCTTGCCCTTTACTATCCTAGGTGGGGAAAGAGCACTTTAAGAAGTTTTCATCACAAAATTCTGACAAACTACTCTTGACATCCTAGATTTAGCAATGATTGTTATTGCCCTTGATCATATCTGGTTATGGTCAACACATGGATCAGTTTTTCTTCCTTTTCTTAACTTGTCCTGGCTCTAATATTTCATTGCAGATAAATCATTTTCCCAGTTTAGCTGACATATAATTCCTTCTGGATCACATCGAGAAGCAGCTTTGATTTAAAATAAATGAGGAGAAGCATTTACAAACTACATCAGTGTCAGAAGGAGGAGGTGGGGGTGGATAGTGGGCGTACAAAGCACTCGACTCTCACACCACAAACTCTAGTATGTGGCTTCAAAAAACAAACAAAAAGAACATTTTGGTCAAGAAAAAGAGGTCATTTTCAAACACTGATTTTTCTTTAATAAAAGCAGCTAATTGCCTTTTTCTAACTCGGTTCTACCAGAACCAAAAAGTGCTAGTGCTTGGACATGCAGAGAAGGAAGAGTGCATATGTTGGACTGAGTGGTAAATATGGAGCTGCCAGGCAAGAAAATAAGAGGAAGACCACAGAACATTCATGGATGTAGTGAAGTGAAGCAAGATGCAGGGTAGGGGGTTGGTGTGCTAAGTGAGGATGGTAGGAACAGGGTGAGATGTAGACAAATGATGTACTGTGGACCCGTAAAAGCAAACAACCAAAAGTGTAGTGTAGTGGATATTGCAATACAAGCTTGGATGCTCGTGTCTTCCCTGAACATATTGAATGACCATATTTGGAAAACATTAACAACATTTCTTAATTATGTTTGCATAAAACGTAATTTAAACCATTTATATCACTCCCGTAAGGCATTTTTTAAAAAGTTTAGTCTCTTATTGTTTTTGTTCAAGTTATTTTTGGCAATATTTTGCAATAGTTTTTCATTTCTGCCACTTTTACTTCAGTTTCAGACAGTTTTACTGCTCTTTGTTCAGTATCTGCACCACCTTCTTTGTGCATACACCAGTTGTCCACCTCCCACTTGCCAGATTATCTTTGCACTTTGTCAAGTTGACCGTTCCAGCTTTAAGTTTCCATTTTTTTCTGTTTATTATTAGTTTATTTTCTCATGCATTCCTGCACTATGAAGCAATTCACCTCACCCAAATTATCATTTCCTTATCCAATCAGAAATATTAGCATGTCCATGGACAGCAGCAGAGCAGCTGATTCACATAAGAAACATAAAAATACGATATTAGAAAAATACAGTTGAAGCCATAATATAGGCTGAAAGCAGCACGTGTGTGTGTGCGAGTATACGTGAGAGTGCACTGAATAAATGTCATACTGTAATTATTATTTCTATAATGTAATATTTAGATGGACACAGGGCTGGTTTAGCTCTTACTCTTTCAGCAGAGGTGTTTAATGGCCTGAAAGGAAGAATTAATCTAGAAATAGAATTCAAACATAGACGTAATCTAGCAATAATAATACTTTTATTTGTAGAGCACTTTTTAAAACATACAGTCACAAAGTGCTTCACAGTCTGATTAAAAACTTCACATTAAGTTTACAGGTTCAACATTCATTCCTGCATACACACTTCTATACACACATGAGCCAAAATAATGGGGGAACAATCAAGAGAAAATTAACCTCTAAAACTGAGTTTTCAACTGTTTTAAAACAAACCACTGAATCAGCCGGCAGTCTATCAGGTAGACCGATTAGACTACGTCAGGCTTCCTCGATCCGTCAGGCTGGTTAGCCTACCTGACGGACTGACGCTTCCAAAGTTTAGCAGCCACAACCTAAAAGCCTGGGATCACCTTTGGTTTTAAAATAGGAGCAGTTAATAGGCCCTCAGCATGTTTGCTAAAGGCAGGAGCCTGACCATGTGGGACTACATGCAACTTTGATATGAGACAAGAAAACAGATTCATCTAAGAATCATATTTGTTACTGATGCTCATTAGAGAAAGACAAAGACTTCAGACCCTCTTATTGTCAACACACTGATGTCTGAGCATCTTCCAAGACTCGTGATGCTATTTTCCAGAGTATTAATAGGCCAGTAGGCGGTAGGTTTGTCCTTGCACATTTCTTATCTCAAAAACAACCTGCTCTGAACCAGATCTGTAGCATAACTTACACCAGTAAGTGAACCATCATTGTAACAGTGAAAACCCAGAGTTCATCCTATAAGTTAACCCAAAATTCTGCTTTACAGCGCAATCCTCTGGTTTCCAGTCATTCTGTATCTTTTATCTGCTCTTAAGCCTGGAATAAATATTTGGATTTTACTCTCCCTGCCTGGTATGGCTCCTCCTCTCTCTGAAAGCATTACATCAGTGTTAAACATTGTCTGGATTCTGCCACTTCTTTGTGAACGCTTTTCTCTGCATCCTCTCTTTTTTGCAGCTGGATTTCTTTTTAAGCCAGACCTAAGCCAGATCTTAGAAAACTGTCTTGTCCTACAGTATTGACTTTAGAAAAGCAGAGACAATCAAAATGTGGGGCATTGTCTTAATATGTGGGCCAGGAGGACAAGGGCTACAAATATTGTGCAGTCCTACATAAGGAGGGACATTTGGTTACCCTACACAGCTCTGTTTTAGGGACCTCGCCACTATAAGATAAGAACAGCTGCACCTTGCATAGCTCGAAATATCTGACATTTCCTTCTTGGATGTGCAGAAAAAATCAGATGGCTGGGATTCCTGCTGAACCCTTCCAATATTGATGGAAAGAGCAATAATATTGCAATTGTGTGTTATTGAAGCTGCTGCTAAATTGTCCAGAACTAGCAATCTGGTGTGGTAATTAAGGTTGGATAGAGCAGGGCAGGATCAATTCGGTATTTATCTTAAGAATTATTATCTATTGTGAACATTTCTCCAACCATCAGGCCTTCTCTGAATATCCTTTCCAGTGCTGAAGTGCTGCAGCCTCATCAAGAGCCTCTCCTGAGGACTCATAATGCTACACAAATTATCAGCATCATCTGTGTCAGCAGGATTGTAACTGTCTTATTTATTGGGCTTCAAAAGCTTGAATTCTCAGCTTCTTCCTGTTTCCTCCATTCAAATGTGCATTTTGTGTCTCCCAGTGTTTCTTGAATACCAAAAACTTAAGGACGGGTCAAATAATTCTTTACAGTCTTTACAGTCTAAGTCTATACATTTTGCAGAGTGCCTGGGCAGACTGTCAGTGTTCATTGTTGATGGGGAAGCTGCTGCACCTGGTGTAAAGGTGTAGCATCAGTGTAGGAGGAGAAAGAAAGCAGAACTATTCTGCTCTTCTGCTCAGACTCTATTTGTTCATGGTAAACACACCTATTGTTAGTATTTGCTTAGGTGCTATAGTAGTCAGATTTTTGTGCATAAGTATTCCACATTGTGCTATGTTGGTTGGTTTTATCGCTGTCTGACTCACATCAACATCATCAACGGTGTTAGATCTTCTTTTTTGCCTTTAAGTCTTAAAACCAATTATAGCTGGATGGATTCGTTTATTTCCAACAAATAAATGAAAAGATAAAAGTGGAAAACCAAGATACATCAGCGAGGTTGGTATAAAAAAACCTAAATCACAAACGAAACTTTATACAGGCCATAGTTATAGATACACACACATAACAATAATAATGGACAACGGTAATATCTTAATTACCAGAGTGAGAACTCAATAAAAGAGAAAAGCCAAACAACTTATTTGTATTGTTATATAGTGTATATATTTCTGTTATAAGAGCTATGAAAGGTTTGCTTTTTCTTTTTTAACTTCCCTCAGCGTTCTTCACATACAGCCACTCTACAGCACCACAGTATTCACAGCATCAATAGTCAAAATAACTCTTTGACCTGGTTAAAGTAATTGAAACTTTGAGGCAAGACAAAGATGATTTTCTTCTGGTGAATGGCAACAGGAATACATGATCCTTTCATATTTCCTTCCATGCATTTTTCCTGCTTAGCAGGGTTGTCTACAGCCACTTTAGAATAATCAATTAACGTAAAAAGCTGTGGGAGGAAGCCAAAGTACCTGAAGAGAACAGTGTCATCTTCCTCCTTCTGAGACGCAGACTGAGTTTGTTTTTGTTTGTTCTCTTTTTTTCTTTTTTAAACTTTGACATTTTAAATATTACTGAATATTCTCTGTTTTATCCTTAGTTTAACTATTGGTCTTATAACGTTAGATTCTTAGTTGTAGTTATTGTTGCCTCAGGTTTTCCCTCCTGTCTCTGTTAGATGCTTCCCTGTTTAGTTACTTCCTGTTTTATTTTGATAGTCTTTGTTTCTTTTGTCCTATACTTAGTCTTGCTTTCCTGCTCTTGTTGCCCCTTATTAGTTTCAGCTGTTTCTCCTCATTGTGTCTGGATATATAAAGCCACGCTTTCCCTTTTTCCTGTCTCAGAGTGTCTGTTTATCATCCCTGTGTTTTTTCCCCTCCTGTGCTTCAAGGTTATATTTTTAACTCTGTGGGTTGTTCTCGCCCACTCTTAACACATGCAAACTCCACACAAACGGCACCCAGCCAACCGGTGGATTCAAAATCACAATGATGCCCCTTCCTTAAGTCTAGATGCTTGAAGAATAACCAGGAGAAGAGTGTTTTTAAATTGATGGCGAAGCTAAAACAAATACTTGATTATGCATGATTGACTTATTTATGTGCAGTGAATGGCAGGTACAGAAAAGCTGCAGCTGAGATGAGGAGATGTGATATCCTGAGGCAAAGTTAGAAATCTGTGATTTTTAACAACAGCTTCTGTATAAATGATAGAATATTTAACCAGGTGTTCCTGTGAAGTCTAGATGTTTCTTTTTGGTGTTAATTTATGAGGTTTCGATGGTTTCGTGGTATTGGACGTGGCAGTGCACTCTGTAGATTGAGAAAGCTTTTGGACGATTTTAAGTAGCAAAGACAGAAATATCTGCCTGTATATGTGCTAAAGATATTACAATACAGCACACGTAACATTTTCAAATGAACTTATTTTTATATTTGGATGTGGAGAGTTTGTTTATAGATTTATTTATTTGTGTGTGAGTGTGTTTACTTCCTGTGCTGTTGTTCTATATTTTCTCTCTTTTACCCCAGGAGGGGTCCAACATAAATAACTTAAACTTAGCAACTGGAGGGATGGAGACCACTTATGACAGAGTAACAGTCTTGAATGTTTATTACACAGAATTTATGCTCATCTTCGTCAAACAGCAGCATGAAGCCAAAAGTGATGCACAACGGCTGGCATGTAAAAAAACTTTTTTACTGTGTTTCCAAAACATTTCCAGACTAAAGAGCTTTAAACACCGGATGTGTAAAATGCGCAAATATATTATGCATTAAAAGTATTCACTGTTCACACCGATCGCATAATTTTGCAGGACAAATTTGTGGCATTTTGATCTTTCAAACCTAGCTTGATTTGTTTTGCGTTTTTCCTATTTTTTGCATGCAATCGGACCAATCAGACGATTGGATCTGGCATGCACAAGCATGCTCGCAAATCAAAACACACATCAGTACTGAATGTACAATGATATGGAAATAGTGAAATAATACTATTTTATTTCAGACACACAGCTGGACGCTGCTTCGGATCAATCAGTTTCTCTGCATCCTCAGATGTGGTCCCAACTCTGCAGACGAGAGCTCAAGCTGCCCCTCTGACATCCTGAAATATGCATGAAAGCGATCGTGATACAGCTTCAGCGCCTGGATGAAACCGTGAAATTCTCCCTGCTGCTGGCGTCTCGTGAGAACTGGATGAACCCAGAATCTCAGTTACTGTTTAGAAACACGGTGACCAGCTCATCATTGTGTGTTATTGTTGGGTCTGCGCTTCCACAGGCCTGCTAGTTCAGACTTATTAACAAAGCAAGACAGAACAGCTCAACCGGTTTTCACGTGCTAGCAAGGGAAGGATCTCAGAGCAGCCCTTCTGCCCTCGGTGTCAGACCACTTTGAAGAAGCATCACCCCACAGCAGCCTTTTACTTCTGTGACACACAGTTTACACCAACACCCATTGTAAAAAACTTCTATGGTGCATCATAAACCCTAAGGCATTGAGTGCATATGTATGCATGTGTGTGTGAGTGTATGTGTATGCATGTGCGTGTGTGTGTGTGTGTGTGTGTGTGTGTGTGTGTGTGTGTGTGTGTGCGTGTGTGTGTGTGCATTTGACAATTTGACTCTAACAGTTATCAATTACAAATTTTGAAATTCAGTTTTTTAACAACAAAGTTTTTAAAAAAACAGCACATTTTTGGTGTTTGTGGATGATACGCGACAAGCTTGCATCTGAATTTCGTCTAATTTTGTCGCAAAAGCACTCAGTGTGAAAAGGCCTTAACTGTCTTTGTTACCGTAAAGATGTCAAACTGTGTCTTTGACTAATTGTGGTTTGGTAACAATGCAAATAGATAAATACTTCTAACTTCGGAGTAAAAGCTCGACTAGGTTTTGAAGAAACTGCAGATCGATCACATTCTGCACTACTCCATCTGGATTGTGGTGAAAGACGGAGTGTGCATTGGTGAAGTCACCAGCATCACTAAGAGCACAGAGCAATGCTGTTAATTTGGAGCACAAAGTTGCACAGTGCATTCGCAGTTTATGCAATGACAACTGACAAACTGACTAAGCTTTGAGAAATGCAAACAGTTCAGCATTAAGATAACAAACAGTAGAAATACCAGCCACTCTGGTTGTTCTTGATTGGCTGTTTTTGTGCATGTTTGGCCTGCTGTTCCCGCGCTGTGACACACATCAGTGTAGCAGCTCAGAGATCCCCAGACTCCACAGAGGGAGATGCAGGAAAAGTTTGAAGAAGAAAACTTTAACTTCTTCTGTTACCAGCCCCAGTGCATGACTGCCATCTCATATTAATCTCATTTAATTTACATTTCAAAACTTTGTGCATCATGTTTCTGTTTGGCTGTTCAATATATGGTACGTCACTTATTTTATCTACGTCAATCTGGCTCTCTGGTCAGGCTTTCTTCAATAAAATAAATTACTTTCAGTTCTTCCAGAGGACCTGTGCTTGTTGAACTGTTGCAGCTGAACATTGTTCTTTATGTTTGTACGCCTGCAAAATGAATATGGAAGCAGGTCAGACCTCTCCCCAGTGCTGTTGCACGATGGATAAGGCGTTTCCCACAGCAAGGTACAAGTGTGACAACACAGATATGTCAGCGTGCATCCAGCCAATTGAAAGGGTATCGATGGGCTTAAAAACAAAGCATCCACATTCCTGGAAAATTAGGTCAGCTGCTGCCATCTCTAAACGGGACGGCGGCTGAGATGAAAGGCGGAAAGCTTCGGCGGAGATTTTCACCGCTCCTGTCGACTTTTACACCACAAAGAATCAAACACCTGCTGCCACTCCAGGCTATAAATGGAGTAATTTAGGGAAGCATGCAGGCTGATGGCGTGTTTGTGAGAAATTTGCGATATCACAGCAGAGCGCGTGGCTGCTGTGTACTTCCCAAACACAAACCCTTCAAGCTCCCGGTGTTTCCTACAAGTAAATTAAGGTGAATCTCCTCCTGGCGGGATCAAACTCTTCAAAGGATGCAACATCCAAACAACAACAACCACCCCCTCCTCTTCTACACCCAGTCCTTCCTCTATTTTCCCTTATTAGCTACATCATGTCTCCTCTGCTTCCATGGGAGCTTCTAATTGCCTATTGTGCTCGCAGCTCGGCTGTCTCTGTGATGTGCTGTGACAAGCCGCATCCTCAGAAAAGTAACTCCTGGTCCTTGTCTCCCACACACATCCCCCCACCCCCCTCCCCGGCGTGTGTCTCTTGTAATGTAATGTACATGTCAAGTGGAAGTGTAATGTATGTCGAGTGGAAAGTGAGCATGCACGCGGCGTTCCCAGGACAACCAGTTTGTCAGCTGCTCTCTTTGCCCGTCCAAAGAAGTTTGTTCAGAGTCACAAGCTGCGAGGCGTTTAGATGGAAAGTCTGGGAACGAAGGACGAGGAGACAGAAGCAGCCTTTTTGAATGCCAATGTACAATCATTTCCACTCTGATAGTTTAGCAGCCTAGAGATGATTTCCACAGCAAACCGAGTATAATACTTCACAGATCCCATTCTTTAAAAGTAAAGTAACATTTCTATATTTGGGAAATTGGCTTTCTGCTGGAAAGAACATCTGGATTCAATGGCAGATAAAAAATAAAAGGTGGATGTAGCTGCATTTTCAAGCCACCATAATGTTGTTTTCTTGGCTCATGAGATATCTTGGATCATCTGCACAACACAGCAAATCTTATTATTAGTCAAATAACCCAATTAACTCAATTAACTCAATTCCAAAAATGTAGAAGTGGTAGAAAACATGACTGAGATATTTAGTGCAGCACATTGCCACTTGCATTGGCATCCACTTGTAACTCTGATTCTAAGACTTTGTAAAAGAAATCTTTGTTGACAGATTTTGTAGTATTGCTTCGGTACATCACTGTTGGATTTTAAATCAAACAATCAACATGTGACTGAAGTGCAGACTTTCAGCTTTAATCCCAAAAAAGTGTTTAGGAATTTCAGCCACTTCTGCACACAGTCTCTCATTTTCAGAGGCTCAAATGTAATTTGAAAAGCTGGCATAATTTTAAATATAACGATTGTTTTTAATGAAAAAACAATCGTTGAAAAATATCTCATTTGTTTAATTTAAAAGACTTTTCTGCAGTTTGTTTTCAGTCATTATCCTTTGGTGACGTGAAGCACTGTAGGATCAGTTTTGCAGCTTTTCTGTGAATCTGAGCAGAGAGTATAGCGCTATACACTTCACAGTTCTTTCTTCTACTTCTATCAGCAGTTTTCAATAAACCCCAGCAATCTGTTTATCACTAATGACCCACTGGCAGCCATACATGCATGTGCTATAACGTCATGTCCGACAGATGATGCAGAATTCATCATATCATGAGCTGCTTCTCATCTTCTCCATGCTTTTCTCTTCCCATTGTTCTGGTTCAAGTTCATCATAGTTTCATCTGTTCAAATATTGTTATTTATTTATGTGCCAGCTCTTCTCGCTGTGTTCTGATGAAGTCTAATCTGACCTTTCTGTTGTTGAGTGTGTTTCTATTAATGAAACTAATTAAGGCATCTCTTCATGTAGACTTTCACAGTGGGACGCCTACATCCTTGAAGCTGTCCTTGACTTTGTTAGATGCTGTGGAGGAGGTTTTCTTAACCTTCTTCTTAAGAATTTACCAGATTTTTGATTTGCCGACTCCTGTTTTTTGCTTTATCTCTCAAAGTTTAATTTTGATTTTACCTCATTTATAAAATGACAGTAAAACCTCTTAAGTTTAAGATGGAAGTATGTGTTTCAATCACACCTCGATCATTTGATTTAAACTGCAAAAATGATGTATTTTCCCAGCAGATTATTGGCACAACTGTATCGTCTCATCAGTGCACATTAACATTAATGACCTTCAATGCATTTGACTGTAATGAGTCTGTGCTGTTATTTGCAGTAGGGTGCTCCACTTAAATTATCCTTTTCAATTAAGAACTTCAAGCCATTACCCTCCCAAAATGATCTCACAGATGCAAACATCTCAAATTATTATTAATGTTGTTGGGTTCTTTTAATATTTATGCTTGTTTTATTCAGTGTGCAGTTTTGGTGCTCATTTTTTATTGTTGCTTACATATTTTGGAAGCTTTTATTGTGGTAATAGTTTTAACTTAATATCTTAGTTTTACACCTGCTCAGGTGACAGACCAATAAAAATCCAGCCATTATTTTAAAACATATTTTCCGTTGTACATCAATTATTTTTCATGATTTCATTCCTCATTACACTTTTTCTCACCCTTTCCCCATTACGTGTTTGTTCATAAATATTAAATGATGATATATTGGACATGTAGCAAGGTGTAATGGGTCTAATGGGCTCATTTAAAAGTAGATGCAGCATATTACCACACTGTTTAAAGATGATTACGTACTATATTTGTGGCTTTGTTTATATTAAAAGTGGACTTCTGGGCTGAAAATTGGCTTCACTTTGACCCTGATCGGATACACGTGTAGGTTTTTGGCCCTCAAAGATAAAAAATAATTAGTCCTGAGGTGTACATTTTTGAAGATTGTACCCATGAGGGCAGAAATAGATATCCTGCACCTGTGTCCATACACTCAGGGACTCTCATATTTCAAGTTCTGCTGGTAACATCAAAGAGCATGAAAGTCAGCAGCCTGACAGAGGCAAAGCAAAAGAAAAAAGAAAAGAAAAGAAAGAAAAGAAAAGAAAGAAAAGAGGGCTTGTATGACATCCACAAATCCAGCAGACTGAAATGAAGCTCATACTGTTAAATTAGTGTAATCAGTGAACTTCTCTCATCAGAGGGATCTGCTCCGTCCCCATCTGCTCCCTGCCAACCACCGCAGGGCTTCCTCGGCTGATAGCACCCCGCGAGCTTGGCACCAGGTTCAGCCACCGTGATGAGGACATTTACATATTAAGCATTTGGCTGCTGCTGGTATCAAGAGTGATTTACAGTTAGCAGGGCCCGCGGGCCGAGGCTGACCTTGTGTGAATCACTGGTGCTCCTTGTTTTATGATCTAAGCTGTGGCAGTGTGTGCACATTCATGTTGTTATCAGCGGCGGAGCCGTAGTTTTCTCATAACATCATCAGACTATTTCACAAAGGAGCTAAACAGCCTTGAAAACGGAGCACTTACTGACATGTGTGGCTGAGCTCTGACTAATGCACACCCCCGTTAGATGGGTGAGTTAATAATAACTCTATAATAAAAGCTTAACCTGTGCAGCACACAGTTCCAAAGAGGCGTACAGATCCCAAGATGCAGTGAAGCCAAAAACACTGGAAAACCAGCTGTGGTTTGTTTTAAACCATAGATTCAGTCAAACTGATGAGCTGAGGAAGTCTGCTCTAAAGCAAATTAAAAATCGTCTCTAGATTTAAAAGAAGAGCATGGAACAGTCAGAATACACCAATCAGATGATAATAAAATTAATAAAACAGATTTTAGAACTTAATTCAGTTCAATTTCTGAAGCACCAAATCACAAAAGCAGCTGTTTTAAGGCTCAAAGACTTTAAAATAATCATTCAGAACAGCAGTGACATGCAGCACCAGCTTAGATGTGGGCAGGCTTGTATTTCTTTTTCTCCTTCCCAGTCTTCTCTCTCATGCTTTCTTCCATCTTGTTACTTCCTGCTCTCAGGTGAAGATGTGGGCCACTGCTTCCTCGCAGGTCAGCCTGCAGGTGGAATGGTCTTTTCCTGTGTTTTTTCCTCCCACACCTGTAGTTCATTGACTAATCAGCTCATGATATTTAAAAACCAGCTGGTGCTGCTACACTCCACCATCACGGTGGTAAATAGGCCTCCTTTTTTTTTTTTTTTTTAAACTTTCCAGCTCTCATATATTTCATCCAGTAATTCTCTGCTCTCATTTGTTCTCCAGTTGTCTGCCCGAAGCCTGTGTTACGCTTCCAAGTTCACTGACCTGCATAACTTCAAGAAGTTTAATGAGCACAGCCAGTTTAACTTGGCTGAGCCAAACAGCCACTGCAACTACAAAACCAAGGACTTACCTGCAGCTCACCTGCCTGCTCTCTACTGAATCTCTTATTTCCTCACTGGAATTCCCCCCGTCTGCCTGCCTGCTGCCCCTCTGAATCACCTATTCAAGAAAACAGCCAGTAAGGCATCAGAATCATATTAAACTTTGCAAGATGATACCAGTTGCCCACTGTTAACATCTTCTCTCCTGTTCAGCAGAAACTCCAGCCCTGCTCCAGCTGTGAATACTCCCTCTAGAGTCAAATACTGGCTCTCTGATTACTCATTCCACCTTTACAAATAAACCTTTTCAAACAGTTATCAGTTGTATGTATGAGTGTAATCTTTGGGTCCATATTGCAGTTAAATGCATGACAACTGTGTTCTGAACTAGCTGGAGCCAGTGAGGACTGAGACACTGATGTGAAAAGTGAGTTAGTAAAAAAGGTGTGTGCTAACAGTTCAAGTTACTGGCTGAAAATGAAAGTTTGCAATGTTTCAAAAGCTGACTTTTAAACATTGCTTAAGATGAAAGAAACAACATTGAATGACCTTTGAGAAATTCAAAATTCAAAACCGAAGAATTAAATTTAAAATATAAAATGTATATACAAGTATCCCAAATGTTGTTACACAAAAGCAGCTCAGTTAAATATAATGATAATAAAATAATACAGTGCTGGTCAAAAATAAGATTCTTATCACATAGTTTGATGTTACTGATGAGAGTCTTCGTGTAGCTGCTGACCTGCCCAGAGAAGCTGCTGGGACTCAAAATGGTCTGTGTTGGTGAGAGCGTTTAACCAGCTGTCACGGGGAGTGGTGGTAGCATTATGCTCTGAGGCTGTTTTCCACTCAGTGGTGCCGGCTGGTTGAAACTTGAACACAGTCGAGTATTCCAACAGGACAATGATCCAAAACACATATCAGAACTGGTTTTGGAATG
>NW_005187438.1:243285-244863 GCF_000239375.1 Pundamilia nyererei | reverse complement strand
AAGTTGTCTACATGTACACTTTCAGTGAGTTGACTAATCAATGTTAAAAGTCAGTGCAACACAAAAATTAAAAAACAGCTCCTTAACTTAAATGTTTGAGTACAAATAAAATACTTTTGTCATCAATCAACAACAGAAAACATTAAGTTTGTGTAACATGTAAAAATGAGTTTCAACATCCTTCCACAGTGGTATTTAAATAGTTTAAAAGAAATTTCTCTCACACGTTTGGATTTGACACCTTATTACAAGTTTAAACTGCAGTCTGTAGATGTAAATTTTAAAATTCGATTTTGTTCAGTCTTTGTGATTCATCCTTTCAGTGTTGCATTGTAGTGTTTTAGAGAAGGTTTTAGCTTGTTAACTCAAAAGCTTCAATAATTCTTTGCATTACAAAAGGTTGCAGTAAATTTCAAAATGCGTTGGACTTGCAAAATTTGCAAATTTGAAACATCAAGAAGGAATGAGCTCTGAAAGCATTACAGGCTTAGACGTAGCCATGGTGGACTGTTTAAGCCTTGCCTGTACTGGGATTGTTACTGCTCATTTAAATGTTTATGGAACGTGTTGAACATGTGCTTCTTATAGGAACCGAAAACACGCTCCTCACTCATTGGATGACTTCAAGCCTGAGCTGATACAGAGGTGTGTCAGTCGTTTGAATGCAGGAGATGATCCTCTTGAGGAACATAATGAAAATCCATCGTGTGAAGATGTAGCAAATGCAGAGGATGAAGAAATTGGTGAATTGCCTAATTTAATTGAGAAACATTTAGCCCACCTACTACTAAAACTGGAAAGTATATATAATGTACCTCGCAGGTGTATTGATGAATTCGTTGTTACGGTTACAATTCATTTCTTCCTCTGCTTCAGGTCCTATTCATCAAAAGCACAATTGTGCTGTTGATGAAATTGAGGTTACATTTATCCTACTGCTAGCAAAGTGGGCATTTAAAGCAGGCCAGTGTGTAACAGTTTAAATTGAAGTTACAAAGATTAAATCTTTAATTCTTTTAAAAACATATTTAAAATCAATATTTGGCACAACGCAAATCACATAAATGTAACAGTTTTGACTTTTCACCTAATAAACTGTAAGTTGAAGTTTTGTTTTGCTTTTTTTATTCTCCAGAGTTCGGTGGAAATGAAGAGAGAGGTCGCAATCCGTCGCCTGAAGGTGTATCTGAAAGAGAAGGAAGAGGATCTCTTCAGAGAACAGCTGGTAGGTGAATCTCGCATTCTTTCGTTTTATTTTTAAATGGCACATTAAATGGAAACATGTCAGCATTTTAACTACCTACCTGGTAAAAATTCAGAAGTGTTGAAATCATGTGGTATATAGTCCTGTTTTCCCGCTTGCTAATTTCCTAGTTTGTTTGTTTGTTTGGTTTTTTACATATTTGTCACACTTAAATGTTTCAAATTGATCAAGACCCAAGCAGCATTTATTTACAATGTGAAATAAAGGAACCAAAACGGGAGTGTCAACACTTCAGGGTGAGCCAAGGCCAAAACGATAAACAAAACAAATCTACACAAATCCCGCACCCCTGACCTTACCAAAACAAAGTCAAA
>NW_005187438.1:224682-229953 GCF_000239375.1 Pundamilia nyererei | reverse complement strand
CATGCAAAATAACAGTAAAAACACAAAAAATGACATGCATGCTGCACAGAGGAGGAGGACGCATCTATTATAACAGCATGGCTTCGTAGAACTCGCCTGCCTGCAGCTCAGACCTTTCACCAGCTGTAAACATTTGGAGCACCATGAAACAAAAATATACAACAAAGAAGACCCAGCGCTGTTGAGCAACTAGAATCCTATCTCAGCCAAGAATGGGTCAACATTCCTCTCCCAGAAGTCCAGCAACTGGTGTCTTCATCTCCCTGATGTTTGTAGACTGTTGTTAAAAGAAGAGAGGCTAAATACATTTTAAAAAATTAATTCAAATACAGTATTTTTAAAAATTAAAAAATAACTTTAAAAAAGTAGAGAGGAGGCCACATGGTCAACATGGCCTTATCCCAACTTTTTGGAAATTGTAGTCATCAAATTCAAAACCAGACAATGTTTTTTTCTTAAGATTGTGCAGTTTCTACGTCCTGTTTTATGAATAAAATACAGGTTTGGGGGTTTGAAATTCAATGCAATTGTAGAATAACAATAAAAAACAGCTATTAAAAAATGAAATCGCTAAACAGAGATGCAAAACAATCTCAGAGACTCAAAAACATACAGAATAACTAACAAGACATAAAAAAAATGATAGAAAGGCAAAAACACAGTATAAGAACTGCAAAATGACACACAGTCACTACAAATGATCATTACAAGCAGATGCAAAACAATGTGCACAAACAGAAGCAGAATGACCACAAAGACGTGCAAAGCGAGGTCCAAAATATTCATAAAGATTCTAAATAGTTACAAGGAGACAAATAACTATTCAACAGAGCTGCAAGGAGACTGAAAATCCCTACCAGGAGATGCTAAATGTTAGAGGCGTACTTGTGCAGTGTAGTAAATGAACTGGCCTCTGAATATCTGGGAGGCTGTATTAACACCCCTGTCGCAGCCTTGAAATGAATCAGAAATTGAGTTTTGAGGACGACTGCTTCTTATTTCACAAAACTGACCTTCAGCTTTAATACTGGCAGAAATGGGTGAATACATTATGCACCGTGTATAGAAACAGCCTAGCAAACCGCATCCACCACTGCAGAGTTTTTCCTTCCCGCTGTGTCCAGGGGTCTAATGACCTCGTTATGGAACGATCTCCAGGGAGGAAATTTCATGCATTTTGAGATGAACCAAACCATGACGGTAAATGTGTGCACTTTCACACCTGGATGGCGCCTCTGCCCATCGGCTGCATCTCCTCCCCACCTCTGATTCAAATTCAACTCCACTAATCCATGATAGACACGCAGCAGGGTCTCCAGAAATCAGTGACCGGGTCAGCTGTTTCCTATCCACGAGGGATTATATCAGCCTGCCTCAGGAAAGCAGGAGAAGAAAGGGGGGGAAAAACTCCATATCTTGTGTTAACAGGCTCCAACAAGCAGGCAGGGGATCAAATCTTTGCTCGCTCTCGAGGTTCATTCATCACACTTGCAAGATAAGCTAATTTTACTGGGAAAGTGTTACATTTAGTGACGATACCATTCATTTTAGCTTCACATCAGAACATCAGCTGAGAGAAGCATCTGTGAGATAAATGAGTCAGGGTTTGAGCATCACAGATTTAATTAGGTTGTGAAAAGTGAGTGTGCGTTATTGCGGAAGCACCGGCACAGTGTGAATCGTTCAAAAACGGCAAAGGAGAGTACAGTAGAAGTTTCTTTTCTCTTAGCAGACAGCATGGTGGAGGCTTTCGCGCCATCTGTGCTTCAGTCTCATCATCTTTGGTGAAAATGTAGCGGCGCTTATCACAGGAGACGCACAAAGAGAGCTCAGCTGAAAGAGGACATTATGGTGTCTGACAGTATAAAGGCTGCAGATCTTAGTGTGTGAGGCTCCCCACTGTTTTGTGAGTCTGAGCTGAAGTGTTGGAGAAAAGCGAGTGACAGGTTTGGTTCACGCAGCAGCTTATCTTTACAGTTACTGCCATATGTTTGTTTAGGGATGACGATATTAAATCACAAGACATTTATTAAAGGGGATCTATTCAGTTCATTTCCAAATTCTTATTTTTATAGTTGGACTCTACTAGATACACTTAACAGCTTGTGATATTGCATCTTATTGAAATAGCAAAGTCTGCTGATGATTCTCAGTTCCTAATCGGCTCTGTCTTCCTGTGTTGTCACAATTTACCGGATATAAGAAGCAGGAACTGAGCAGGAAGAAACTACCAGTTACTCTGATGGTCAGGAAGGGTCTGTAGAAAGGGAGAGACAGGCAGTGGGGAGTTGGGAAAGAGAGTTAACTCCACCCGAGTTCGTCTGTCGAGAAGGTCATGGTGGCAATGGAGTATGTCAGAGGACATGCTGCGTTCCAGAGTTGGCTGAAATGAACAGTGGAGAGTCAGCACGCAGGTGCATTCCCTGAGAGAGCAGGACTTTGTGGAGGAGCTCGAGGCTGTGGTGGTTTGAAGGGTTGTCCAAGAGGCAAGGCAGGAAAGTCTTTTAGGTGAGTTACAATTTTCCAGGAACAGAGTTATAGCAAGGAGCCTGTGACACTGTGAGCACAAGAGAAAAGGAAAGAGACTATTTGCCAACATAGTGAAAGTAACAATCTGGTGGAGATTTGCAGCCACAGCTGGTCCCAACATCCTACAGATGAACAATGGTTTAAAGTGCGAGAGTGTGATTGGAATGAGATGCAAAGCTGCCTCTAATTTTAAGCGGAAGGAGAGAATGGCGGAAAAAAATCCACCAAGCATGAATCAGAACCTGACACCAAACCAACACAAACAGAAAAATAACTGTAGAGATGCTGGAAACACTGATGTGTTTGTTGTGTGTTTGATGTCTTGCCTCTGCTCCTTTCCACTACAACACTGAGTGAACATCCCCCTAGTCAGGCCTCTGAGCCCCTCTGCCTCACAACCTGATGTAATGTTTTTGGGAGCGCTTCAGTTTCAAGCATTACCCTGATTCCTTGACAAAAATGGGATTTTCCATACAGTTTTTGCAATGAAACTTAGTCGTGTCACTACCATTCTGCAAGTAGTTGGCAAGCAACTGTTGCGGGCTGCATAAACATGACATATGTGTACATTTCATGGGAGGTGGACATCATGTTATGACATACCGTAGGGTTACAAAGGGGTTTGCAGTTACACACATAGGTATCAATCCCCTGTGACACCTCTTAACAATCGGGCTTCAAAATTCACCAGTGAGACATTTACATGTTTTATTTTGTAGGACAAAATGTGAAAATGTCTTTGGGTGATGTTTAGACATTTCTCTGAATTCATTAAAAGATAACTGAAAAAGCTATCATTCCTCCACCTTTCTATGGAGGGAAACTTCATGGCTTTTACATTGCTGTTCGCTGTGTTAATCTTACATTGTTGATCAATGGTGCTTGCTTAATGGGGAACCAATCAGTGTTAAGCTCTGCCTAACAGTTTCTCAGAAATCTTTTTTTTCCTCTCTGTAAATGGCACTAAAAGCAAAGTCCTTCAGGTCCTTCATTTCCTGCCTGCCGCTTCCTGCAGGGAAAAACAAGCTCATGTAGGAGCGATGGGGGGCTTTTTACAAGTCTGTGTGCAGTGGCCTGTTGTCTAATATCCGCCACTAAAATGTTCGACCATGCCAAACATGGAAAAAATTTCAACCAGGCACATTGTCTTCACTGGTGCCATTATCCCTGCCTCTGAGGTTAAGAAATATTGCAAATATTACATCTTGCTCTTTGGAGGGTTGTTTTCTTGTCATTTTACCTTAAATCAGGTGTTTGTTTGTTTTTCAACAGAAGAGCACCCAAAGTGCACCAGAATATACACATCAAAGAAAACAAGAGATAAAATAGGCTCCAGAAAATTCTGTTTTTCCTGACTCAAATCGTGCTGTGTCACAGTGTAATCAGCTGCTAAACTTTCAGATGAAATGCTAAAAGAGGCAGCTGCAGCTTCACAGGTGTGTGTGTGTGTGCGTGCGTGTGTGTGTGTGTGTGTGTGTGTGTATTGTTTCTCCGCAGTGCCCCACCTCACTTCCCCACCACATTACATAATCAGGATTATCTCATTCCTCCATCCTGCACGCTATTGTTTGCTATTCCTAACCTATTCTGTAATCCTTTTCTGCAAATGAACGCTCAGCTTCTGATAGCCACATCTGCTGCGTGTTACTGCAAATTAAGGAGGAAAACAACATTCCTCCGAGCTCTTCGAGGGCCCCAGCTACACGTGTTTGCAATCTCCGTCGTCATGAATTTGCTCGTCATTGGCAGTCCCGCTGTGTTTGTTTGGGTAAAATGCCCTGTGCCCAGGCCTGAAAAGCCCCAGATGCCAAGCTGATTACCTCCGGGTGGGGTAGCAGTGCTGCCAAGTGCTCAACTCAGGAAAACAAGTCCATGCTCAGGTATTTATAGTCTTTGAAGCTGAGCTCAAGTGTTCAATAAGTCATACTGTGATCTTAAAGTGGACCTGTTATGCACATTTCCAGCTCCACATTTCAACTACACTACAGTAGCTTTGCATGAGTCACAGCTTATAATAATCCTTATTTATCTTATGTTGGACTTTAGCGCGGCCCTTCTGTTCATCCTCTGTCTAAAAAGAAGTTGTTTAAGCTCCTCTCCCTGCAAGTCAGTTGTACTAAGAGTGGTTGGGCATGAACAGTCTGCATGTAGGGTATGGACATCCAAGAAATGATTAAGGAGCATGAAAGAAAATTTCTCCTAAGATTTTCATATCATATCTGGAGGATGCCCAGACTACCCTCATCGCAGCATCCCCCAGTTTATCTGGTGGGACACCAAGACATTCCCAGCCTTCCCACGGCAGCCCAGACTACCCTGTTCAGCCGGTGACTGTGTGCTTAGATGACAATATTTCCATCGCCACTCTCTGACATCAGAGAGTGTTTAGAGCAGCATGAACCCTGATTTTTGCGTCACGAGGATTACTTGCACATACACTGACCTCATTATTTGAAAGCAGTGCATATATGTGACAGAAAATAGGCACAACAGGTCCCCTTTAAGTCATGTATATCTTTAATCCAGGGCTGCTGAATGCCTGTTCAGCAGCTGATCATGTCTCTTTGTCCACGAGCAGATAATTTGCGTCTACTTAATATTCATTTCATGCTTTGAACTGAGTATAATCAGCACTACAGTATTTACTGCTGATAATTACTTCACAAGATGAATGTCCTTTTCTGTGTGTGTGTGTGTGTGTGTGTGTGTGTGTGTGTGTGTGTGTGTGTGTGTGTGTGTGTG